>NC_142582.1:102327452-102478152 GCF_965207765.1 Zootoca vivipara | reverse complement strand
AGCCCACCATGCCTTTGTTGAAATTGGGCATTCACCCGTTTCTAGCAGGAGTATGGAATTTCGCACACAATTGGGCACCTGAAGCAAGGATCGAATAAATTGTGCTTGGAGGCAGGTCCCCATTCTGCCAGACATTTGCTGCGTACAGGATTTGGGGGACAGTTTTTGCATTGAATACTTTTAGAGCTGCCGGTACATACTTGCCGCCCTTTGTATGGAAGAATCGGAGTATGGCTAGTTTTGTAATCTCCGCCTTTTGAAGGGAGGTTTGCCAGTGGTACTTCCATGATCTTGTATGGTGGAATGTTAGTCCTAAATAGCTGAAATGTTTAATCTGTTCAAGTTCATGGCCATCCAGCGACCAGTTTAACCGGGAAAAGCTTCTTTCAAATACTAAGATTTTTGATTTTTCATAATTTATTGTTAAGCCATTTCCAAGACAATATTCAGAAAATTTCATCAACAGGTGTTTCAAACCCGGTCTGGTGCGTGAAATTATGGCCGCGTCATCAGCATAAAGCAGCAAGGGGGTCCTTCTTATACCTATTTTTGGAAGGTGACCATCTGCATCCATTAGGCACTCTTCTAGATCATTTAGGAATAAGCAAAACAATGTTGGGGCCAGGACACAACCCTGTCGAACCCCCCTACTCATTTCGATATTATTTGATAGCTGTCCCTGCTGACCGCATCGGACCTGCAGTTTGGTTCCGTTATATAGGGCTTTTATAAGAAAGAGGAGACGCTATAATAAGAATTATATGATGTCACAGGGGGCATCCGGGATTTAGAAATGTTTAGGTGGGGCATGGCCAAAAAAAAGTTGGGAACCACTGGTGTAGAGGAAGAATAGCAAGGAGCCAAGAACAGATCCCTGGGGAATTTCAACAGATAGAAGGGGTTTTGTTCTCAACCAAGAAAGTGATAGAGAAGGAGGAGGAGGAGGAGGAGAGGCAGAATTTAAAATCTGCATATTGTCTTTATCAGGTGTAAGAATTTTTCCATGCCGAAGGAAATATATAAAGCACAGAATTTCTTCATTTTTACTTTCCATTTCAAAAAGATGGAATCTTTAGAAAGCTAGTTATTATTCCTAAGGCCCATTGAAATTGCATTTGTGACTTCAAAATGAATTTCTTTAAAATAAAATAAAAAAGTAGTACAGTGGATTGACAGAAAAGCAGCTGCACAGCAACAAATGAGAGTGAAAATTAATAAGAGACCAAGGCAAAAGAAAGACTATTGGTTTTGCACAACCACAGCAAATTGGCTGGATTTAGAAGAACATACTTTGATCTTTCCTACACTAATTACTGCTCCATGTTTGAAGGTTTCGTGCATTCATTGCCCTTCATAGAAAAATGAAACTACTCTAAAGCACGGCTGCAATACAAATGAAAAGGTGACATCCAACAAATAAAGTGTGGCAGAGGTCACCCAGCACAATAACTGTATAATGCAACTTTAAAATACCCTTTATATACAAACAATGACATATTTGCTGCACTTCTGAATAAAGAATTGACATTAAATGGAGTGAGAGTGTTCGAAGGTAATGAAAAAGTAATTGCACAGAAGACTGCTGAAGGAAAACTATGAATCGGGTGTTTTGGAGACAACACACGTAAGTCAAATTCGTTAAACGTTACTGACGCTGGAACATTCTTTTTATTATGGCTGCAGCTGCAGCATGTACAGCTTTGACTTAGAAAACGGAGGTGGGAGAATACCATATATCTCATCCAAGCACCCAGACCAGACTTGGACCTGCTTAGCTTCAGCAACATTCCTGCTTGGTTTAGAAAGCACAGGCTCTGCCCATAGAAGGTCCTTCTATGTAACGTTTACAAATATCTTCTCACTGATTCCATGCAGTAACTCAGAACTGACTCCAGGCAGGGAAATCTTGTAAGCTGAACACATGAAGCTGTCTTGTCCCAAGTGAAACCACTGATCCATCGACTTAGTACATGGGAAGGGTTGTAGCTCATTGGTGTGAGAAACTCTGGAAATCTGGGAACGTCTCCTGCCTGAAACCTTGGAGAGCTGCTGCCAGTCAGTATGTTTAGTTGTTTAGTCATGTCCGACTCTTCGTGACCCCATGAACCAGAGCACGCCAGGCACTCCTGTCTTCCACTGCCTCCCGCAGTTTGGTCAAACTCATGTTCGTAGCTTCGAGAACACTGCCCAACCATCTCGTCCTCTGTCGTCCCCTTCTCCTAGTGCCCTCAATCTTTCCCAACATCAGGGACTTTTCCAGAGAGTCTTCTCTTCTCATGAGGTGGCCAAAGTATTGGAGCCTCAGCTTCAGGATCTGTCCTTCCAGTGAGCACTCAGGGCTGATTTCCTTCAGAATGGACAGGTTTGATATTCTTGCAGTCCATGGGACTCTCAAGAGTCTCCTCCAGCACCATAATTCAAAAGCATCAATTCTTCGGCGATCAGCCTTCTTTATGGTCCAGCTGTCACTTCCATACATCACTACTGGTAAAATCATAGCTTTATCTGTACGGACCTTTGTCGGCAAGGTGATGTCTCTGCTTTTTAAGATGCTGTCTAGGTTTGTCATTGCTTTTCTCCCAAGAAGCAGGCATCTTTTAATTTTGTGACTGCTGTCACCATCTGCAGTGATCATGGAACCCAAGAAAGTAAAATCACTGACTGCCTCCATTTCTTCCCCTTCTATTTGCCAGGAGGTGATGGGACCAGTGGCCATGATCTTAGTTTTTTTATGTTGAGCTTCAGACCATATTTTGCGCTCTCCTCTTTCACCCTCATTAAAAGGTTCTTTAATTCTGCCTCACTTTCTGCCATCAAGGTTGTGTCATCTGCATATCTGAGGTTGTTGATATTTCTTCCGGCAGTGTATCTGAAGAAGTGTGCATGCACACGAAAGCTCATACCGAAATAAAAACTTAGTTGGTCTTTAAGGTGCTACTGAAGGAATTTTTTTATTAATCTTAATTCCTGTTTGGGATTCATCCAGTCCAGCCTTTCACATGATGAATTCTGCATATAAATTAAACAAGCAGGGAGACAATATACAGCCTTGTCATACTGTTTTCCCAATTTTGAACCAATCAGTTTTTCCATATCCAGTCAGTATAGACAGTGCTAAGTTGGATGGGCCAATGGTCCGGCACAGTATGTTCTCCTATGTTTCTCTGCCCTTCTCTAGGGATATCCAATTTGGTACCCTGCTGGGCCAGAGTTCTTCTACTAAAGGCCCTTAACAATGAGGGTCCAGGATATCTTAAGGATCTCCTGATCCATTATCTCCTAGCCCAATCACTGAGATCTTTGGGGGAGTCTCTATTGTTGCCCCCTCTCCATGGCTCAGATGCATGGCCTGCTAACCACTATGAGCTATGCATTCAGTGCAGTGGTGTCAAATCTGTGGAACTCCAACCCACTTGTGATTAGACAGGCACCCTTCTTGCTGAACTTCAGGTTTATGAGAAAGACTTTCTTATCCCAGTAGGCATTTCAAGGTAGCCTTTGGTGTTATGATTATTGCTTTATTGTCCCTATTTTCTGTGGATTGTTTTTATGTGCACTGCTCAGAAATGCAAATAATTAAGCAGTATATAAAAGTCTTAAATAAATTAAATCCATCACATCCCCGACCATTCGCCATTCTGGCTGCAGCGGATGGCAGTTGAATTCCACAATAATATGGAGACTGCCATGTTGGCCACCCCTGGTCACAACAACCATAACTGAAACCATTTCCACATAAATCATTATGTGATCTAAAAATAAAGATACAAAGGTTTTTGATACCAATAGCAGCAACAAACCTCCAGCCCAAGCCCAGCCCATGAGTCTCAAGTGAAGTTTAACATAAGAAGATAAGAGCCTGCTGGATCTCGCATTGTGAGAGTTATACTGGCAACTGTGAGAGTTATACTGGCCCAAAGGTGGAAAACACCAGAAATCCCAACTGTAGAGGAGTGGAGGGAGAAAATGACAGAATACTCAGAGTTGGCAAGGCTGACAGGAAGAATATGAGACCAAAAAAGAACAAAGGTATCAAAAAGTGTGGAATAAATATGTAGAATATTTGAAAGAATTTTGTAAAACCTGAAAACACCAGTAGGTTTTTATTACAAAATACAACAAGATTTTATTTAGCCATTGTCACAAAGGTATATGTAAAATTGTTGTAAGATTAGGACAGGCGAGAAAGAACAAAGTACCGAAACTTGAAAGATGAGAAAATAAAACCAAGAGAGAGGAAAGTGGAAGCCGAGTTCGAAAGAACAAGTATAAAGAAGGAACTTTGTAAGTAAGAGAAGAGAGGTAAATAAGGTATGACACAGCGCAATATTTGTAAAATATTTTTGCTTTATTTGAGAAATGTACATATTATTTTGCTATATGATACAACTATTGTTTGTGTATTTCAGTTTTTGTTAAATAAATGAAAGCAATAAAAAAAAATTTTTAAAAAAAGAGCCTGCTGGATCAGGCCAATGACCCATCCAGTCCAGCAGATGCCAATGGGGAACCCGCAAGCAGGATCCCAGCAAAAGCCCTCTCCTTTCCTGCAATTTTCAGCAACTGGTTTTCATAAGCATTACAGTACTTCTGGCCATGGAGACAGAGCATAACCATCACGGCGAGGAGTCTTTACCAACTCTCTCCTCCATGAATTTGTCTAATAGATTTTCTTTTTCTTTGTCTTAGTTTGTTTGGACTTTTATACCCCACCTGCCTATGCTGAAATTAAACTTACATTTACAATGTAAATGTCCTAAAAAAATGTTTCCTTTACTGGCCACGGAGCAGAGACTCCATTGAGGTCATGTAGGTGACTATAAGCGTTCACTGACGTATCTCTGATTTTTAGAAGGTTCACAAAATTCACCTGGGATTGTCAGCATTTATCTGCAAAAGACATCACTCACCAAATTTTGGAAATTCACCATACAAAGGGAGTAAGACATAGTTTGGTGTGTTTAGTCCCAGAGAATAAAAGATACATACAGGTAAAACGATGTTTCTTACCAAACCAATGTCTGTAAGAATACTCAAGATGTCAAATAGCACAATTATTACCTCCTAAAGGGCCAATTTTAATCAGCATGGACAAATTTTAATTGATAGGGTTGAATGTTAAGGGCACACTTGTGTATTTTTCGAGGCTAATTGGATTGTAGTGTGTTACTGTAATGGGAAAAAGATAATGTTAAAGATGGCCTTTATATCTAACACTGAGTGGTATTTTGTTCATAAAACTGTACATTATCCCACTTCATTCAATATATTTTAAAAGGTATCCATAGTAAGGGTTTGATGATATGCAAATTTCATTAAATGTAATTGTCACAGAGCAAAGCATCTCCTCTCCCTCTGACAAATCTGTGGTCTGCCATGGGCACTTTTCCCTACCATTCGGCAAGGTGAGGAAGGCTCTTACTATCTGTGGCCTACAGAGTGAGCTAGCACACTGGGGATAGGGCTGTTTTTTCTGCCTGAATACACTCCTGTCTGTCAAGGAGGGACAGAGAAATCTCCTCAAGTTAGCACCTTTTCTAGATGACTAAGCATTTAGTACTGTTTCTTTCATACAAGCTGGACTGGCAAACACTTCATGAACATTTCTGATTGGATGCTGACCCCTTTACCCCTCCAACCTCCCCAATTCTAAGAAGCAAACTTTAAAACAGAGAGTTGGGATGTGCCTTTTGCCTCAATCTGAAGGTGTCTGTCTGTCACTGAACATGAAATCTGCTCATTAAGTGAGATGCAGTCCATTAAGTGCTGGAAACCAACCTAGTGTAGGATCACTTAATGCTATCTTGTGTTTGCAGTGCAAGCTACTACAGTGATGGGCAACCTTTTGAGCTTGGTGTGTCAAAATTCACCAAAAAACCGAGCATAACTCAGGTGGTGTGTCACTTCGAGAGAAAAAACAATAATTTCGCGATATTTATAGTTTAAATAACAAAAATGTATAATTGTAATATATACAGTAACTGTATTTAATAAACCAAAAACTAATTATTTAACCAAACCAAACCAAAAAACCCTTATTTATCACAAAGTGCCCAGAGTTGTTGAGCTTTTTGGGGGGAGCTGCTAACCAAAGTTTTGGAGGTTTTTTGGGGGGGTGCAAAAGTTGTTTTGCTTTTGGGGGGATGCCCCAAAACTGCTGCATTTTGGGGGGGAGGAAGAGAACAGAAATAAATGACGAATAATACCTTCGCTGGAACTAACACGCAGCACCGACATAGTCTGCCAAAGTGCCAAAAAAAACAAAAAACCCAGCACAGAACAGGTTAAAAAACAAACGCTGTTACACCCAATCATAGTCTGCCAAAGCGCCAGAAAAAACACCACAGAAAGGGTTAAAAACCAATCTCTGGCTACCAGCAACAGCAGAGATAAGCTATAGAAGGAGTGGGAGAACAAATGGGGGGAACCATCAACAACAACGCGAATGGGCCGATGGGGCGCGTGCCAGCAGTGAGGGCTCTGTGTGTCACATCTGACACGCGTGTCATAGGTTCACCATCACTGTCATAGGTTCACCATCACTGACACAGTGGGGCAGCGTGGGAGGGCCACAGGGGCGGTTGCCCCGGGTGCAAAATTGTTAGGGGGTGCAAAATCTCAACACCCGGTGCTGCCTCAATACAGCTGTGCGCTTCTGTTGCTGGACTCCAGCAGCTTCTCCATGCGAACCAGGAAGCAACTTCTACAGACCACGGAATGACTGTTCTTTTCTTAACTCTGTGGTTGTGATCTTCTGGATGACACGAACACCATCAGGCAGTTGAATGTGCATGCATATTCCATCTGCCTCCTGCATTGTTTTTGCTGTGCTAGCAGCACCCAAGTGATATCTCTGTGGCACAAGCCTATGCAGTGTATATGAAAGTCCTCGGCTTTCCAGACAATAAGATCCCCCCCCCCCAGCCTTGCTGATATGGTCCAAAGGAAAGCAGAACAATACATCTGGAACCAGCTTGGCTGCAGGAGTTGCCAATAGGAAACTTACAAGATGCCATCCAACTGCCATAGGGACCCCACTCTGGATTTGTGTAGGGTTTACTCCTCAGTCTTTTCGTCTCCCAAAGATAAACTGCAAGGAAGCGAGTCTCAACAGGATACAAAGCAACTTTCTGTGCATATAACAGAATCACATATACTTCCACTTACAAAAGGGGAAAATATTGTTGCATGCCACCTGAATCTCCGAGCGGTGCGAGATTCCAGGTGTTCCAGGCGCTTACCCAATGTTTGCGTTTCCTTCAGGAAGAGGCACAGCAGAGACTGTGGTGTCTGTGAGTTATTTACACATATATGGGGTCACGAAGAGTCGGCCACGACTAAACGACTAAACAACAACAGCCTGAGTCTGAAATGGAGGGGTTCACAGCATTAACACCCCAAAAGGATATTGTTTCTCCCATAGCTGTAGCCTTTGATTCAAGCCAGAAATCAAACAGAATTCAAAAGTTGCTCTCAAACGTTGCTCTGGCTCTCTCTCCAGCTTTCTGCTTCACTTCTAGGTCACATCACTGCAACTCAACTCTAACTCTGGCTTTGACCTCTTAACTAACTGGGAGTTGGGGGGGGCATCTCACACCCACCCCCCTTAATCCATTGTTCTTTTAATGGCCCATCATATAGGTGACCGCCTCATAAGGAAGCTAGCCTGACTAATATTTTAACACTTGCTGGATCATAACACTGACTATGCCTGTTGTGAACTGCTCTTGTGAACAGCCAGCATATTAGTGACGCAATTGCCTTTCAGTGTTGTATGCATTTAATTGCCTTCTGACCTCAGTGTCTGCACCCCCTGCCCCTCACCAATGCTCATGTCATTACATAATGTGTTTCTTACTTTTTAGGGTGCCACAAGACATTCTTGCTTGTCAAACAACGACAACAAATTTAAGAATTCATAGGAACATTTAACATTAACATCAACGTACAAGCTCAATCAAATGTTCAGGGTTTACAGCATTAACCTCCCTAGAAGGTCCTGTTTCCAGAAGCGTAGCAAGGCCAGGTTCATAATTTTTTGTCACACACACACACCCCAACGCTGCTTTGCTGGGGTGCTGGCAAAGCAGCACCCTCTTGGGAGCCACGGCTCGCCGTAAGCTGCTCCTGCTTTACAGCAAACCGGGGAGGGAGGGAGGGAGGGGGAGCCATGCCTCCCGTCCGCCCCTCCCTGGCTCGCTGTAAAGCAACAAAGCAGAAGCTGCTTATGGCGAGCTGGGGAGGGAGGGAGGTTGGGAGGGGCGGGATCCTCTGCTTGCGGCTGCAGCCATGAACGGAGGATCCTCTACTCAGTGGTTCCCAACAGCTATGCCAGAGGGGTCCGCAAGATGCTATTAGAATAAAAAATATATTAAATATAATTCGTATGATAACAGATTTTTTGTTTTGGCCGCTTCCTGCATGAGCAGAGTCTAGCGCAAAACTAGAATTAGATAGAGGCAGTAGTTCTGCTGTATGCCGTTAGGTGGCGCTTTACAAACACTACTGTTTTGCAAAGAGGCAGCGCGCGCATTCTACTAACGCTCACCTCCCCAAGATGCTTTGTGCGTGTCGGCTTCATTTGTGCGCTACTGCGCAGGTACCCTGTCTTCTCCATTCCCCTCCCTCCTCCCTGGCGCTGCCTCTTTGCAAAACTCTTGATTTGGCTCTCACTTTTTAATTTTAGGATTAGGAATTAATGGGGGTCCTAGTCACAATAGCGGCTCGATGAGGGGTCCTCAAGAAAATTTTGTTGGGAACCCCTGCTCTACATGTGGCTGAGGCGGCGCAATGGCTGCTCACACTGCCCTGGCGGGGCGCCGCCTTGTCACACACACCCCGGAGATGTGCCACCGGGAGAGTACCGCCCCCACCGCCCCGCCCCCCATTGCGATACCACTGCCTGTTTCTCCCATAGCCACAGTCTTGTTTTCAAACAGAAATCAGGCCTGGCCTGGTTCTCTCTCTGCATTTCCAGCCTGCAGCCTTTGCATCCAACTTCTAGCTCATATCACTCAATTCTCCTCTCTGGCCTTTTGTCTTTCTAACTACCCTGTTTCTCCAAAAATAAGACGTAGCCATAAAATAACAGACAATTGAGGGAGGGAGGCCCACCCATTTGTCCTCTGGCATGGACCCACTCCCTTTGTTATCTTAATGATTCATACTTAGTAGGCCATAACCAGGCTGAATCCATGCTGGATCCAGGTATTAGAAGAGTCTTGTGTACAGCCTACTTCCTCCCCGCCCCAACTCAAAACAACATGTATACACACTACTAACCAAACATTTATACAGGACCTTTTTTAGCCCTAGGTACACAGGTCAAGAAATTGATATCTGTTGAGGTAAAATATGATGTGTGAAGCAGCATTAAGAATTCAAGGACACTGGGCATGTTCTGTGTGATTCTGATCCATTATCATTCAATATTTAACATAATAATAGAATGCAGGTTAAATCTGAATAGGAGATAATGTCTTTATCTGGGTTCAGGCATTTCTCCCTCCTGTGACACCTAATATTTAAAGTGCATTTCTCAATGTTGAATAATAAGAGGGAACCTCACTGCTTCTGCTCTGCACAGCTGACCTTTTTCTTTCAATAGAAAGCTACTCTTTTATATTAAGAAAAGATTTGGAACATGCTCCATTCCTATACTTTTTCCAATATGCAAAGGTGTGCTACATTTCTGAATAAAGAGACTAATGAGGGCCACAACCTTAAACACACATGATTTGCTACAAATGCATCACTATATTGTAGAGACTATATTGCAGAGGCAGCCCCCCTTTACACACGCTCAATGTGTGTGTGACCGTGTATACGTGAATCGTGTCGATCCCAGAAGTGACCTGGAAACATCATAAAGATGTCACTGAAATGTCAGAATGGGAGCAGAACCAATCCCCTGCTTCTGGGCTTTCTTCCTCTTGTGGGGTTCCCCGCTGGTGCCTCCCCACCACTCCTCTGTGTCCAGCCAGTCCATGACAAAGGTGCATTTGTTCATAAGAGGTGGGGGAGCTTCAGAATCTGATTCCCCTCCCCCATGATTGTATCATTCAGATTTTGGTAAAGGAGACTGCGGAAAGAACAGTTAAAGAAGGGCTATGCCATAGGCCTGCGTATTCCCAACTTCATGGAAATCTACACAGAGGCAGCTTCTCAAACCCAGACTTTCACCTTGCAATGCCCACTCAATCGCATGGACATTGAGGAGGTGGGGTCAGTGGTGTGCCACATGCTGGAGGCAGGGCCAGTGGCACAGCGCTGTTCTTCTCCAGTCATAGCATGGAACCCAATTCATGCCATTAGGAAGATAGGAAGATGTCTTCTATCAAGTCAGAGTCAGACGGTCAGACCATTGGTCTATGAAGCTCAGCACTGTCTACACCAGGGTTTCCCAAATTTGCGTGTCCAGCTGCTTTTGGACTACAATTCCCATCATCTCTGACCACTGGTCTTGCTAGCTAGGGATGATGGGAGTTGTAGCTCAAAAACAGCTGGAGACCCAAGGTTGGGAAACACTGGTCTATACTGACTGACAACAACCACTAAGATTTCCAGGTGGGGTTCTCTCTGAGCGCTACCTGGAGATGCCAGGAACTGGACCTTATACCTTCTGCATGCACAGGCTGTTCCTAAGCAACGACAACTTTCAACATTTAATTATAACTGTTTGGCTCAATACTGATTTACTAGCTGCCTCGATAGTTCAGGCAGAATGGTGGTAAAAACCCAGCAGATGGATAAATGCAATTAAATGGTGCTAGCACCCATACTTTCCATTATAAAATTTTAAAACTGCATTTTAACACCAGATGTTACAATTCTAAAAGTTTCCTTGTTGTTCAGATATACACATGGAATGAACATACACAGAGAGAGTGCCTTGTTCCAAGCAAGCACATAGCCTGGCCGCATATACTGTACTTAATTAAGACAATGATGCTTTAGTGGGTAAATCTCTTGAAAAATGGGAACTGATACGGTAAGTATAGCAGTTACAGTGTATCTAATTCATTAATATATTGGTGTGAATTACACAGTGGCAACACAACATAATTGCCAGAAGAACCAAGCTCTTACTAAAACATACCATATGTATTTAACCTTGGCATTATGAACCATTCAAATGCTGAATACAAAGCAACAGACTTATGTTTGAATTTTCATTGTCAGAGTATCTTAAACCTCTTCATTTCACAACTGACAGTGAAAGCATCAAGCGGTGGTTCAAAGCCCTTTTACCATTGACTGATTCATAACGCTCAGTAGCAGAAATCCTACATTTGTGATTTAAATTTCCTACATGGTGTATAATTGGCAATGCCACTTGATCCTTCTGGCACTGCCTTGCATTTTGTTCATCAGGCAATTCATTTCAATTTCATTTAGATATAGACTTTGGAAAAGGAAGAGATTTTTTTAAAAAAATAATAATAATAATGAAAAATAATGAAATAGCAAAAAGACTAGCTTTTGTATTACAAATAGTAACAAGCATTTTTTTTCAAAAAGAGAGAGAGAGAAATGGAGGTTCACAATAAATGTGAACAATCCATTTGTCTCAAGAGAGAATTTGCTACACTTTATGTAGAAGAGTTGTGAAAGATCAAAACTAAGCAGCTTCGGGGTGGATTTAATTAGAGCATCCTTGGCCAACATGGTGCCCTCCAGATGTTTTGAACTAAAACTCCCATCAGGCCAGGCCAAAGGAGCTGACTTAGGGAAGTGAAAAAGACAAAGGGCATATATGCCATCTGGAAAAAGAGAATGAGGAACATTGGTTTACTAGTCTCCATTTTACTAGGTGTTTTGAGGCATTTTCCTCCACCATGTCAAGACTATTACCAAGATGAATGCTTACAATAATGATAACTCTATACCGGGGTAGGCAACCTAAGGCCCATGGGCCACAAGCAGCCCACAGGGATCATTTCACCAGCCCACGAGCCGCACCAGAACTGAGCCGCCCGCTTGGTGAGTCCCCGCGTGCAACACTAAACCAGCATAGTGCAGTGCGGGGACTGAAAATCATGTATGCTCAGGCGCAGACCCAGACACCGGAAATTGTGGGTGCGCACGCGATCCGGCCCACGGAGGGATCTCCGCTGGAGTGAACCAGCTGAGGCGAGGTAAACCTTGCCGACCCCTGCTCTATGGGGAAGTTAATATTCCACCTATTGTAAACAATATTATGGGTTGGGAGAGTCAGTCTGAATGAAACCCTGGTTCCTCTTCAAAACCTGGGGTCCTATACCTATGAAGGTAGAATGCATAGGGGAGTGGTAATGGCTTTATTTGGCTGGCTAGCTAAGTACCAAAATTTTGCATAACCTAAGAAGTTGCTCTGTGACATAGAACAAAAGGGTGCCCCCCCCTGCTGCTAGGTCAAACAATAGCTGTGGGGGAGGAGAGAGAGACAAAACTGAAAAACAAAAATAAGTTTCCTCAGTGCTAGACTGGGGGCTCCTTTGGAAATGTTGAAGCAAGATCTGTTGGGGTGTTAATGCTGTGAGCCCCTCCATTCTATACTCAGGTTGTATATACGTATGAACAAAACCTTATATCCTACTTCATAGTCTCCACTGACCTTCACTTCACAGAAACCCAACCTTGGGTGAGCATTTAAAATGCTTGGAGTTTCTCATCGCTCAGAGATTTGGGTGGAACATAACATCTTGCAGAAAGGTGGCTTTTTTTAGGAGCAAACTTTCCTTTGCTTTGATAGTTTTATGAAGTACAAGTTATTTGTTTGTAAAATTGGGGACCCACCACAGACGAGCAGGAGAGTGTCTCTCGCCAACTGGGGAAAATAGAAAATGCCACAGCTGTCAACATCTTTGACCTTGCACATATGTTCAGATATGTGCCCAGGCCTCTGTCTTGGCAAACAACAAAATAACAAGAGGGTATGGCATGATGGCAGTGGCCTTTCTGAATGTCGGAGACAGCCACTGCTCATCACCTCATCTCACTGGTTCTTACAGGCTCCTCCCACCATTGCTTGTTCCGCTAAGCCTGGCTTCAGCTAGGCATAGTAGCACCAATTCAACTCAGCTTTGCACCTGCCACCTGCTGACTTGCTCTCCTGCACTCTCATCCTGGTCCAATCCATGCTGTTGGATGAGGGATATAGCAATGCAAGGGGGGAGCAGCTACTGCTGCAGGTGTTGAGTGGTTGGTTGGAAGGAAAGGAAACCCATGGGTGCTCTGGTTCCCACAAAAACATGCAGCTGTAATGGCATGTGCCACAACCCCACAGGCAACTGATGCTTGGACACTCTGCATAGCAGCTGTAAATCACTATTAAAAGGATTCCTCTCTATTGGGTTATGGCAGCCAGCAATTACTGAGGTTTTGCTAATTAATTCCAAAACTTAATAGCTGCCACATTTGTTCACCTTTTAGAGGATCTGTCACAATTATTATTAATTACTATTTATTACATGCATTTGTCGCTCTGTGCAAAACAAGAAGTCTCAAAGCGGTTTTACTAGATAAAATACAGATAAAATCAATTTAAAAACCACACACTTAACAATAAAAAAATCCCTAAAGTGCTCATCAAACAACACAATAAGGGCAATTCCCACACTACTCTACTAAAAGACGAACACCATAGTTGAGGCGAACCCAACTACCAAAGGGTTGGGCAAATTAAAATGTCTTATTTTGGGGCCTAAAAACCGACAATGAAAGTGCCAGGTATGTTTCCATGAAGAAAGCATTCCACAAATGGGGAGGGGGGGCCACCACTGAAAAGGTGTGTTCATGCATGGCCACCCTCCACCCCTTCCTCAGATGAGCTATATGGAGAAGAGCCCTGATGAAGGATCATTGTTAATGGTTTCTGAGCTTGAAAGCCTACCAGAGTGGAGGCTGCATTCCTTTTAGTGAGAATAAAATAACAACAGCATCACCATAACCATCAATGTGTATGGCACTTAATGGAGTACAAGAGGATATTGTCCGTTGAGGATGGAACTAGTCATTATAGAAGATTTCCTGCCGCCACCAAAAAGAGCAGCCCCACCTCTCACACATTGTCTAGTAAAAGATGGTGCATCACACGGTGTCGTTGTTCTCAGGGTTTCCTCACCCTGCTGCACTTTGCTAGCTGAAGCAGAGTAGGAGCAAAGAAACTTGAAACAGCATTGTCTATATGCAGTTTCTTTTACAAAATATAACCAGAGAGGGGGGGGGAAGGAAGAGGCTGAGATCTGAGGCTACTGTTTTCCATGGCAGCCCTGCATTTCCAAGACTCCTCCTAATAACAAATTCAGTGAGTAAGTGCTGAGGTGCTTATAGCCAAAACGAGATCACAGAGGAACTCTGAGATTTCTAGAAGACGAAGTAGCCTCCCCCAAAAAACGTCTTTAGAGAAAAGGAACCTACGGAAGCAAAGAACAGCCACCCCACCCCAAATCCACTGAGTGAGGACTGAGCGTGCTCTGTGACCATAGAATATATTCTGAGTGTGTGTTGCAGAAAACCACAATTTGGAGGAAGAGGAATGCATGGGAGAGGGCGCGTGAATGCCTGGCTGGAAACCTGAATATTCCATAATGTAGCATTTTGCTGTAACATCTTGTATGTAACATCTAATTCCACACTCAGAGATTGAACATTATTGTAACAGCCTGTACATTTTTAAAATTCCTATATGAGAAGGAAAAATCTATTGTTGCATTTTTAGCTTGTCTAGGCCTGGAATTAGGTGTTAATATGGTTGGGTGCCTGCATCATTTCTGACACAACCATGACAGCCCGTTGGAACCAATAGCAGCATATGAGCTGGGTCTTCTGGCTGTTCCCTCACTGTGAGACATGAAGCTACAGGGAACCAGGCAGGGAGCCGTCTTAGTAGTGGTGCCCACCCTGTGGAACGTCCTCTCATCAGATGTCAATGAGATGATAGAACCTTTAGAAGACATCTTTAGGCAGCCCTGTCCAAGGACGTTTTTAATGGTTGGTGTTTTATCGAGTTTTAATTTTGTTGAGAGCCACCCAGAGTGGCTGGGGCAACCCAGTCAGATGGGTGGCATATTATTATTATTATTATTATTATTATTATTATTATTATTATTATTATTATTATTAAACACCGTAAGAAAGGGGTCAAGCGAGCCTAGAAAACTACATTCTCAAATGAATGCTTGCAGACTAAGACATCCCTACCTTTTTACACTGCCAGAAGATGGCAGGAAAGGGTTCAGGAGCTTGCAGGAGCTTGGGGGTAACCAGATCATATTAAGCTCCTGATATAATAATTGGTAGTGTGGAATCGGCCTCAGAACAATATGAGCTATAGCAAACCCAATTCTGAATCAAACTGAACTCCCATCACTAAGAACCACTGATCAGCTCAAGCAAAGCTATCCTGCCCCACTGTATATGCCATCAAAGGTTTGCTTAGGATTGGAGCCAAGACTAGCCCACCCATGGCGGAAAGTAACCTCAGACAGGTGGCAGCAGATCTTTATTCCCATCCCTTGTTTCTGATGTAGAGCTTCATTCACCCCTTCTTCCCCTTCAGGGAGAGTGAGCGCCATTTTGTGATTTGCCTCAGGTGCCAAAATGTCTAAGGCCAGCCCTGCTTGAAGGAATCAAACTTTGCAGAGAACTTTTAAAATAAATTGTAGTCTTTAATGCAAAATGGCTATCTATTTCACCTTTAAGGCATTTTCTGATTTGGAAAGAAATGAAAAATCGATATGCTCTTTTTCTTGCATGTCTATAAATCTCAGGATGACAAACAATTCAGTCTTAGTTTGCTATCTTTTCTCTTAACCTTTTCCCCACAACTTCTGTATTCTGTATTGTATTCTGCTTCTAAAAGTGATACTTAGTTTTAAGTAGATTGCAATTTAAGTTTTAAAGAGCTGTAATAGATTTCCTTGGATGAACAAAGCAGTAGTTATCAAGGGCAATGCCTGTAGGGACTTTTGAGATGCAAGAACTGAGTAGACCTGTCTCTTTAGGTTTCATACAGATGGTGCTCATCTCTTTAAGATGGCAGCTGTGTAATTGAGATACAGCCAGTACAATTGGGGATCTTTAAGTGTAGGCAAAGGCGGGCAGCGCCAATTTCCAAAACCAACAAACAAAGTGAAGTGAATCTCAAAAGGTGCTAAAACACTTCTATGCTGAAGCACTCCAGAAAGTTTGTTATATCTGATAAATGTTGAATATAGCATAACTTTTTTATCACAAGAAATGGTCACTTCAGCGTTCCTGTGAGAGATGCATTTCGCTAGACAACTGCACACAGTATTCCAAGTGTGGTGGTCGTAAAGGTATTATGATATTGGCAGGTCTATTTTCAAATAAAGAATCAAATATACCGTGGTACCTCGGGTTACAGACGCTTCAGGTTACAGATGCTTCAGGTTACAGACTCTGCTAACCCAGAAATAGTACCTCGGGTTAAGAACTTTGCTTCAGGATGAGAACAGAAATCGCGCGGTGGTGGTGCGGCGGCAGCGGGAGGCCCCATTAGCTAAAGTGGTACCTCAAGTTAAGAACAGTTTCAGGTTAAGAACAGACCTCCAGAATGAATTAAGTTATTAACCTGAGGTACCACTGTAATGGCAGTTGACAGGGGCACTGATGGTGCAAGATTTTTCATGCTCCATTTCTAAATTATCAAAGTTGTAGAGAACTGATTTGTAATCCAATTTAAATTTTTTATTTGTTTCCCCCCCCCCAGAAATGCAGCTGTTTTGTAGAATTTATCCCATTATCAGAGCCAATATTTATCTTTATCATATGTTATTACTGAAATCGTATTTCATATGGATGTGGGATGTACTTACAGCAATGTGGCAACTGAATTTGGAAATGAAAAGATATACAGGGAGATATTTGAAGAGTGAAGGAACAGAATAACAGAATAGTTTCACATCTCTTCATATCCCCAATATTCATTTATATTATGAGGCAAATCAATTAAGACAATTTGCTATCGGTAAAGAAAGAAAAGGTTAAAGTGTGGGTAAGAATGGAAAAATGATTGTCAATATGGTATCCTGAGAGTGGGAGCTTTTTTTCATTAATAAAAATCCAGAATAGGTGCATAGCTGCCAAGGTATCCCTTTTTTTAAGGGATTTTCCCTTATGCTGAATAGGCTTCCTCGCGAGAAAAGGGAAAACTTGGCAGCTATGAATAGGTGTAATTACTAGAATCTAGAATAGGTGTAATTACAATTTTCAAATTTAGATGGAAGCAACTGGTTCCCAGTCACTTACTCCCTTTTTATGATCTACTTTTCTATAACAAGGATAGAATGCAGAATTATTATTATTGTTTTAAGTCAATAAACAGATTATATAGGATTAGGGCTTTCTATAATAATAATAGTCTGCCTACAACAAAACAAGAATTCCAAGAAATTTCCGATAACAAGAGAACTCTTGGTTATAACTTTGGCAGGTTAGTTCCTCTTTTTTTTAAGCAAAAGATATAATTAAACAGCAATAAAAAGAGAATGTCATCTGAAGACTTGATTGTGGCATGAGATTTTAGTGCCAAAGGACGGATCACTCACATTTACAGAATATCAACAGAGTCAGATACATGTGACCTAAAAGAATTACAGAAATGTTGATAAAATAACTTGTTATGATATTGACTGCATTAAATGGGAAAGAATATGGAACAAGGTGCATATGAAATCAAGCCTGACGAAGATTCAAGAATCTCAACTTGAAATAATCACAGGTGGCATTCTACTCCAGGGATTTTATCATGCATTAACCCTAATCCATCCCAAAATGCTGGTGCGGGGGGGGGGGGCACAACACATTTCTACTTAGTGGGAGTGTCACCCATTGGCAGCATTTGGAGAGATTATGTCCATATGAATTAATTTCATAATACTGTAAAACAAGAATTGATACCAATCCCTTTGTTAACATTACTGGGGATATGAGATGGGCCAAATGTTAAGGGGTGATATGATAGCCATGTTCAAATATATGAAAGGATGTCATATGGAGGAGGGAGAAAGATTGTTTTCTGCTGCTCTAGAGAAGCGGACACGGAGCAATGGATTCAAACTACAAGAAAGAAGATTCCACCTAAACATTAGGAAGAACTTCCTGACAGTAAGAGCTGTTCGGCAGTGGAATTTGCTACCAAGGAGTGTGGTGGAGTCTCCTTCTTTGGAGGTCTTTAAGCAGAGGCTTGACAGGCACATGTCAATAATGCTTTGATGGTGTTTCCTGCTTGGCAGGGGGTTGGACTGGATGGCCCTTGTGGTCTCTTCCAACTCTATGATTCTATGATTCTAAGATGGTTTAGATAATGAATTGAGTCTATATTTATTGTTAGGTGCCAGATGACCATCAAAAGAAACTGGAAATATTCAGAGTGATTAAAACAATAATTTATGGCATAGTCAAATCTAGTCCATAGTTATTGCTGAAAAAGTAACTCAAAAATTAAGGGATACTAGAGGACAAACATTTTCATTTTATTTTCATTTATGTGGTCAAAAAAATCTTTTATACATTAATGACAATAACAATGACCAAATCCCTGCAGTGAAATATGCTACTCGGCTTTGAGTGAGAATATCATAAGGGCTTGAGGACAGTATCCTGATATTTATAAGTAAATATACCTTTAAAAATGTTACTACCCCCCAACACCAGTAATAATATTTTTTTCCAGGCACTGTGAATGAAATTACTCTAATTTGGAATTTGTGTGCGTGGTTAATTTTAATTTTCATTCAACTTTATTTCCATTTCTTTATTCTTGTATTCCATTGAAGCATATGTTCTTGTTTAAATGAACAAAAATATTGTTAAAAACCTGTCATGTAGGTAATGTTTAGTCAGAAGAAAAGCTGTCAAAAAGTTAAGAGGGGAAAACTCAAAGTGCCCTCTTCTGGCAGCTAGTAATAACTGCTAGTAAATTTGACTTGATTGTTGAAAGTTACTTTGTATGGTGTCATGTAACAGTACAGTCATCTTAATAGATAGAATTTACCAGTTAATTCTTGCTAGGTGGATGCATATTTATTTATTTATTTATTTATTGTAGATATAGCTAGCCTGCTGTACACATAAATGCCTAAATGTATCTGGGGTTGGTGGAGGTGGGGAACAAAAATATTTCTCCAACCATGCACAGTCGTACCTTGGAAGTCAAACGGAATCCGTTCCAGAAGTCTGTTCGACTTCCAAAACACTTGACTTCCAAAGTGTGGCTTCCAACTGGCTGCAGGAAGCACCATCGAACGTTTGGGTGCCAAAAGAACGTTTGAAAACCAGAACACTCACTTCCGGGTTTCGATCATTTGGGAGCCAAATTGTTTGGGAGCCAAGGCGTTCAAGATCCAAGGTACGACTGTAATACCTTACATCCCTTCATTCTATCACTTACATGGCTCTCTTCTGGATAGATAGCTACTATTATGGAGCGCTGAGCAAGACACATAATAATGCGCCATTTTCAGATTTTACTACTACTAAATGTGTACAAAATTTCAACCTTCTGAAATTGCCTTACAGTTTAAGAAACAATGAATGGGGAATATGCAGGCAGTAGTGTTTAAAACCAGGGCTAATTTTTGGTCTTGCAAGTGGGCTACAACTCTCAGTGTACTCGCATGAACCTGACTATGGGCTATAGTCAACGAAGGGGGTTTGGAAGCTAACATTTGGAAGGTCACAGGTTAGTCACCTAGGAAAAAACCTCTAGCAGCCCATAACAAGGTATTGAGCTTGTACAACATTCTCACACAATGTTCTTCAATTGAATCAAAACTACTTTTATTACTTATTTATTTCATAAAATTTATACACTGCTTGATTGTAAATAAAACCTCAAAACAGTTTACAAATATGATAAAACAGTAACATTTATCACTAAGAAAAAATAATAATTCAAAACCTTTTGAAAAGTTAAAAATTAGGCAAATATGAAGGCAACTAGCATAGAATTATAGCATTTACTAAAATGCTTGGGATTCCCATATATGTTCTATTTTGGATTGCTGCATGGTCACATAACAAACACCAATGATTTGTGATATTTCATAACCTCAAGACGTGTGATTGCTCTTCATGCCTTGGGACGGTGGGGGAATCCAATAGAAGAATGGATGAATCCTGGCAAACTGGAGGTTCTGCGGGGGAGCAGTTCCCTGGTCTAGATAATTGGTCAGTTGCCTGCTTTGAATGGTGTTGCATCCCCTAAAGGAGCAGCTTCGTATCTGCAGGTGCTCCTGGATCCATCTTTGTCATAAGGCAGAGTGGCTAGCTAGCTTTACTAGCTTTGGCTGGTAAGACACTTTTAACCCTTTCTGAAGTGGGATAGCCTGTCTACTGTTGCCTGTGCCCTGGTAACCTCCAGATTGGATTGCTGAAATGCACACTATCCAGGGAATTGCCTCTGAAGTTGACCCAGAAGCTGCAGCTTGTGTAAAATACATTGACTTGACTGGGGCATAATATTACCACTTTGTTACCCTGCTGTTGAAAGAACTCACTGGCTGACAATTAGCTATCAAGAAGGAGTGGATGGACCTGTCAGTTTCGGTTTTTCTTAGTTTCTCATTTTTCCCATCTTAAATTCAGTTCACGTTTTTAGTGTGACTTTCTCCCAATAAACATTATGGCAAAACAATTTCCCCTAATGTAGTGCATTTTTGTGTGTTTTTTTCACTAAAATGTGCATTTTTATGCACAGTTCATTAATTTTCTTGTATGCATTGCTTTACTTGAGAACTGCATCGCAAAATTCAGAGAAACGCAAATTTCAAAGGATGGCTATGTCTTGGTTTGTGTATTGTTTTGCAAAATGTGAATTTGATAAGTTTGCCTTGAAATTTATTTGTTTTATTTCAGATAGTAGCTAAGAACTGACTCTCAAAGAGTGGCTATTTAGGGACTTGAGAGATTAGATAAATAATATCTCAGATCTTAGGAGAAGCTCATTCTATACTTTTCTTAGTTCATCAGTATAACTGTTGAAATATGTTTCTTTTTAATTACATGCTTGTAACTATGGCAACTATAAATATAATTACTCTCCGTTCTTAAGCTTCATCATAGTGATTTCCTTTCAGCAAAGAGCAGTAAAAATAATCCTTCTTTAGAACTCTGGACTTTTTCTCTCCTGAATATCCCTTAATTAGTATGCCATAGGATTAGATCCAGTTATAACTCTTTTGCAACTACAAGAAACCAAATAACTAATATTGAACAGATTTGGGGGAAGGGACAAGGAGGGGTGTAAAATCTCAAGTCTGCTGCTTAACCACTCTGGTAGGAATTTGCTGCCATCTTCAGGCTTTCCGCAAAATGGATTTTGCAATCCCCAAAATGCACACCTTGTTCTTCAGATTATCTTCATGGAAGAAGATTAGCAAATGTAATTTTCTTACTCCCAAAACATAATAAAACAAGCAAGAATAAAACAGCAACCACAGCCATATGCCTTATTTCCATAGTTAGAATAACTCACATTTTGTGCATATATTAGAGCAAATTTAATTCTAAGCATGCCATTCACAAAGCATTTCTGCAAGATACCTCCCACTGATTTCAGACAACAGCAGCAGTGCTCAACAGATTAATGCTTCCTGAGAGTAAGTCCCATTGAATTCAGACTTTCTTCTGAGTAGCCATGGTTATGATTTCAGCCTAAAGGTGGTAAATCAGCATAATTTAAGGTACTCCAAAGAGTATTCATTAATGGTTCCTCGTCATCCTGGAAAAAAGTGACGTGGGGTGCCGCACCGCAAGGTTCTGTCCTGGGCCCATTGTTGTTCAACGTCTTTATAAATGACTTGGATGAAGGAATTGAGGGGATTGTTATCAAATTTGCAGATGACATCAAACTGGGAGGGGTAGCTAATGCCGCAGAAGACAGAATCAGAATTCAAACTGACCTTAACAGATTGGAGAACTGGGCTCAAGCAAACAAAATGAATTTCAACAGGGGCAAATGTAAAGTTCTGCACTTAGGCAGGAAGAACCAGGTGCACGAATATAGGATGGGGAACACCTGGCTTAGTAGGGGTACATGTGAAAAGGATCTAGGGGTCTTAGTGGACCACAAGCCTAACATGAGTCAGCAGTGTGATGCAGCAGTAAAAAAAGCTAGTGGTATTCTAGGCTGCATCAACAGACGTATAGTGTCTCTAGAACAAGGGAAGTTATAGTAGCACTCTATTCTGCCTTGGTCAGAATTCGTCTGGGATACTGTGTCCAATTCTGGGCACCACAATTTAAGAAGGATGTTGACAAGCTGGAACGTGTGCAGAGGAGGGCACCAAGATTATCAAGGGTCTGGAAACTAAGCCTTATGAGGAACGCTTGAAGGAGCTGGTTATGTTTAGCCTGGAAAAGAGGACACTGAGAGGAGATATGATAGCCATCTTCAAATATCTTAAGGGCTGTCACATGGAGGAGGGAGCATGCTTGTTTTCTCCTGCTCTTGAGAGTAGGATTCGAGCCAATGCCTTCAAGTTACAAGAAAGGAGATTTTGACCAAACATTCGAAAAAACTTTCTGACAGTAAGAGCTGTTGGGCAGTGGAACAGTCTCCCATGAAGGAGAAGTGGTGGACTCTCCTTCCTTAGAGCTTTTAAAGCAGAGGTTGGATGGCATGTGTCATGGATGCTTTAGCTGAGATTCCTGCATTGCAGGGGGTTGGACTAATGACCCTTGGGCTCCCTTCGAACTCTGCAATTCTATGATCTTCACAACCATCAAAGAAGATGCAACCCATTTCACCCTTCTTACAAAGATCCAGAGATTTCATAACTTGTCCTTAGACCCTCCTCACTTTATTGTGATCAAGTGCAAGTCTCTTATCTTCTTCAGTGATCAAGCCAGCATCCATAAAGACGGCAGTGGTGATGGCTAACACCGTATCTGATGCTCTGCATAGCAACAGTGTGTACTTTTAACGTGTCATACCCCATCTTTTTATTAGAAGTGGAAGGCGTACCGTACTTTATTTTCCTAATGTCAATCATAACTTCCATCATTTCTATCTTGGGCATCAACTATTTATTCTTGGGCTGCTCCGACCCCCTCCTCCCCCTCCGCGATCGGCAGGGGCGAGGGGGCGCCAGGATCAGCCCGAAATCGGGCTGTTCTGATCCCCTCCTCCTCCACGATCGCCGGGGTGGGCGGAGGGAAAGCCCCAGAGCTGCGCAAAGCGTTTGGCCAACTTTCCCTCTGCCCACCCCACCACAGCCAGCCAGGGAGAAGGGAGACGTCCCTTCTATCCAGCTGGCTGTGGGGTGGGCGGAGGGAAAGCCGCACAAAGCGTTTGGCCAACTTTCCCTCCACCCGCCCCACAGCCAGCCAGGGAGAAGGGAGACGTAAAAGAAAAGGAGCGGCACCGGGCGACGGCAGGCAGTGGGGCAGGCTGGCCAGCGGCCCTGCTTCTAGGGGGGGCAACTGCCCATGGCGGAGTACTCAACTTGAAGCATACTTAACCCGAGGTATGAGTGTAATTGGTTCCGGAAGTCCATACTTAACCTGAAGCGAACTTTCCCATTGAAAGTAATGGAAAGTGGATTAATCCGTTCCAGACAGGTCCACGAAGTACTTAAACTGAAAATACTCAAACCAAGGCGTACTTAAACAGACGTATGACTGTACAATACACCCAGATCTTAAACATATTTCAGTATCGAGGGAAGTCATCATTATGCAATTCGTAATTAACCAGATACTTACCATGTCCATAGTGGGCACTGTGAAGTACAGTGGTACCTCGGTTTATGAACACAATTGGTTCCGGAAGTCTGTTCATAAACTGAAGCGTTCATAAACAGAAGCGAACTTTTCCATTGAAAGTAATGGAAAGTGGATTAATCCGTTCCAGACGGTCTGCAGAGTACTTAAACTGAAGCGTTCATAAACTGAAGCGAACTTTCCCATTGAAAGTAATGGAAAGTGGATTAATCCGTTCCAGATGGGTCCGCGGAGTACTTAAACTGAAGCGTTCATAAACTGAAGCATGGGTGTAATTGGTTCCGGAAGTTTGTTCATAAACTGAAGTGTTCATAAACTGAAGCAAACTTTCCCATTGAAAGTAATGGAAAATGAATTGATCCGTTCCAGATGGGTCCACGGTGTTCATAAACCGAAAATTCATAAACCGAGGTGTTCATAAACCGAGGTTCCACTGTACAGTTATGTGGACATAAATACATGGGAAGGGTAATAGCTCAGTGGTAGAGCACAGAAATACTTTACCAGCTTTTAAATAATTCTATGCTTTATACACAAACACAGAACAAGGTCAAGGAAAATGGTGTTCTTCATATTATATGAAGATAGGTCTAAAAACAGAAAGTCATCCGTTGGTTTAAAGAACAGCATTTTCAGGCTCAATTAACATTTTTACAGGGTTTTTTAAAACTATAATCACTAAAAAGGTGAATTGTATGTTTTCCACTGTGGCATACCTGTGTACTTACTTGCGTTATACAAAAAAAGACTTGCAAAAAGAAGCAATACAATGTAAGCGCAAAGAAAACACATATAAAATTAAAAACACTAAACATTTAAAGAACACTAAAGGTGATCATGGGACGCGGGTGGCGCTGTGGGTTAAACCACAGAGCCTAGGGCTTGCCGATCAGAAGGTCGGCGGTTTGAATCTCTGCGACAGGGTGAGCTCTTGTTGCTCGGTCCCAGCTCCTGTCAACCTAGCAGTTCGAAAGCACGTCAAAGTGCAAGTAGATAAATAGGTACAGCTCCGGCGGGAAGGTAAACGGTGTTTCCGTGTGCTGCTCTGGTTTGCCAGAAGCAGCTTTGTCATGCTGGGCACATGACCTGGAAGCTGTAGGCCGGCTCCCTCGCCCAATAATGCAAGATGAGCGCCGCAAACCCAGAGTCGGTCACGATTGGACCTAATGGTTAGGGGTCCCTTTACCTTTAAAGGTGATTATACAAAGATCCTCCATGAAATATTTATTTAAACTCACCCCCTCACCACCATATAAGCACAATCACCTTTCATGTTAACCAACTAAAGAATACCCTAGAAGAAGCAATCAGGTGTTAATAGCCTGTGCGGAAAGTCCTTGCCTGGCACTGAAAATATGCAATGCAGGCTACCGGGCAAATCTCCTGGGGAAAGCGTTTCATGAATGGGATCCCCAATTTCCTGTGCGTGCCAGGAATTATTCAACTCAAACACTGAATTTTTAATTTTCAAGTTAACAAACACCTATAGTCTAAGAATGAGGGCAAATGGATAAATGTACAGCTGATTCATACAGAAGCATGTGAATATTTTGTGTGTACAGAAGCCTCTGCCCACCTGTAGCAGCTACTGAATGAGTTGCTAGAGCGCTCTGTTCCAGCCTTCTCGACCATATTTTCCCCAATAGTCATATTGCTCTGCAGCAGCAACATATTCCCTTGCCTTTTCTATTGCCAGAGGACAGAAACTGTCTGAGGCGGTCAAAGCACATATAGTAGTAGTAGTGCTAGCACTGGTGACAGGACTCCAGACGTGATCTCTGTAAGAATTTGTCAAAGCTCATTTTGAAGATGCAGGAAACGACCTTCTGCTGAGTCAGACCATTGGCCAGTCTCAGTACTGTCTGCACTGACTCGCAGCAACTCTCCAGGGTTTCAGGCAGGAGTTTTTCCCAGTCCTAACCTGGAGGTGCTGGGGATTGAATTTGGAACCTTTGCATTCACAGCATCAGCTCTACCATTGATCCACGACCATTACCTTTGCTCACAGCCAGCCTCATTGCTGCAATGATTACAGCCAGTCACAGTGTTGGTGTAGCTAGCCAGTGGCTTCTCTGTATATAGCGTCAGTTCACAGGCTCTTGTTGTCTTAGAAACAAATGGCTTGATAATAGCAGCTACTTCAGTTGTTTGCATATCAGAACTATTAGTCCATTATATTGGACAATAAAATTTTAAAATATTTCCTCCTCCGAGGTGCTTGAATACACTGCAATTTTTACATTTTTTTTTTAAAAAAGGTTTACACTACAGAAACCACATTCACGAGCTGTACAACTATTCAGATTCTCCATGACAGGTCATTTATTTATACACTAGGTTAAAAAATACAAATATCTCATTACAAAAAAAGCTTTATCAAACTGTGTACATACAGTAGGTTTTGTCAAAAGCCAACCTGTCAGAATTACTTTATATACATTTGGCTAATATGTGTGACATGCAGAGTAAGTAGAAAACTGTTGCAGGCCAATTTCAGAAGCCTGGGATTATAGACTTTTGACAACAGTCAAATGGGTTTCACATAATCAGTAAATACATTTTCACATAAACATGAAAGCAGTTTATAAACCAGGATAAGACTTTATTCTGAGCCCCAGCAAATAGAATCAATCAAAGTGGCAAGTGAGAGACAATTCCAACACAGAGGAGATGTGTCGTATTACCAGCCATAATGGAAGCGTGGTAACATGAACACAAGAAATAGTTATTTAAGCAGCAATGGCTGGCATCCCATGGTTCCATGCAGCAATGCTCAAGTGCCCACGCTTGGACGGTAATGCAGATTGCTGCAAGGTTAGTGTGTACATGTATGTACACACACACACGTTCAAAACACACACCTGGATACTGAAGGACAGTTGAGATTCCAACCTGCAGAAGTGTGCAAAGGCCAATGCTGCCAATCCTTCATTTTTTATTTTCAATAAGAAGACAATAGTATCAGTGTACATTGCTCTGAGCTCAGGCAGGCTCTTGCTGCTAGGCTGAGCTGAAACTGCTCTGGGTACAAAAAGAGGTGACAGGATAAAAATTTACAAGAAGAGCAGATTGTTACAATCCTGCCCATTGAATCCAGCTACAGGGCTCCTCACTTCCAATACACTTTAAGCTCAAATTTAAACAATGAGACATAAAAAATACTTGGGGTAGCATCCAACTAATGCATCCCATCAGCACAAGGATTTCTGCTTGTGCAGCAGAACCACCCCACCCCTGCAAATCCGCTCCAGAGGGTTGTGAGAACTCCTAGAACAGATGGGAGGGCTGTGGGGGAAGTTCCACTCAAGCAGAAATCCCTTTGCTGATGGAGTAAGTTACTGCTTAGCGCTGCTTTGGATATCACCCTTTTCCTTTGGCTGAGCAGTTTATTCAGGCAAACTTCTGGGTCTAAGAGTTGATTTTTCCACGGGATGCTATTTTCAAGTGGAGCAGGCTCCCCTGAGCTGCCCATCCAGGCCCACCATGATATTTGCTTGCTGGGATGAGATTGGAGTACTGCAAACACACTGATTAATTCATTTTACACATAGGGGTTTTAATTCAGGACTTGAAATGGAGAGGGGTTGCATGTTAAGATTCCAGATTTAGCACCAGTCCAACCTAGAACATAAAAACACTTTTGGCAGCCTTTTCCATCAGATGCAGACTTCCTTCAAAGGCTCATCTCAATGGATAGTAAAGTGCACAAAACCACCAAGTAACATCTCCTCCTCCTTCCACCCAACCACAGTTCATGCCTCCAACACAGAATCATAGAATTGCAGAGCTGGATGGGACCCTGGGGTCAAATCCCCAGCAATACAGGAATCTCAACTAAAACACCCATAACAGGTGGTCACCCAACCCCTGCTTTTAAAAAAAACCTCCAAGGAAGGAGAGTCCACCACCTTCTGAGGAAGTCTGTTCCACTGTCGAACACGTAAGGTAAAACTAAAAGATCTTACTCCTGATGCTAAGCTTACAAACGCTGACTTTTTGAGGTTGTGAAGCAGCAAACACAATTGTTTCTGCCAATTTTAAAGGATTACACATCATTGGACTACAGATACATTTAATTACAGAGCTATATGCAGCAATACTTTTGGTTATTGGTTTACCATTTTCAGAACAGGCACTCTTGACCTTTGGAGAGGGGACTTAATACTAGCAGAAACGGAAACAGTCTCATTTGCTTTTGCACTGATTTCTCTCCTGCCCCCCCCCCCCAAACAAACTCCTTGCTTGGTGCTAGTTTTAATAGAAATCAGTAACAGTTTCTCTGAAGTAACCCAGCTAGAATAACTATTTGGGGGGGGGGTCCTCCACTTTTTTCCAGTTGCCCATCTAAGTATACTTTTCCATTAGGCTACATCAAAGTAACATTTGCACAAGCTTACATAGGTTTGCAAGACAAACATGACATGTTTTCTAAAATTCAAGGGGTTCTTATATATGTAGTGATAGACATCACAATTATCACATGATCCATTAATTTATATATATATATAAATAGCACTTCTTTCCCATTTTATACAAGTGGATTTAGACTACAGTCTTAGAAGCTAGTGTGCCACGTGGTGAAGAACCAAACATGTGCCCAGGTGGTTTCTTTCTGCAGCATCCTCTCACTTCCCCCAGTAGCTCAATAGGCAGCTTTAAAATTGGCTCACACACTGAGCCAGGCAAGCAGCTGCAAAAGAAACTTAAAAGACCCCAAGCAGCTGCATGCGCCATTCTCCCCCCATGCATGCACATAGCTTTGTAGGACTGCAGGCTTAGTCAGATGTCCTCAGGCTCTCCAAAAGGTTAACGTTTTCTATCTGAGACGCTGGAGCCAAATTAGAGGCAAGACGTCATGGTCGACATGATTATGTGTCACTTATTCTAAGACATTTGTATGAAGATTACGGACACTACTACACAAATACACAGATACTGCCACACAAAATAGATGAGAACAAATAGTAAATACATCTTCCATCTCATGGCACATCTAGCAGGGTAACACTGTCTGGTTGGTTTAATGGTCAGTTGTGATTATGCTTGATTGAATATTTTCCTTTCTGTAGCTGAGAAATGTACAGTTTGGATTTGCTTCCATCAGGCCTCTTAAACCACACTTCATCGTGGTTAATTGTTGTAATTATGGCACTGAAAAGAAAGGAGGGGGAATCAGGAGCATATTAGTGTCCATATAAAACTACAGGATCACCTTCACTGCCATTTATAAACGGTACTGTAATTATTGGTAATAGAACACACAAGCATTATAACAAGTGCCTCATTAAATTAAGGGTAGTTAATAAAATACAGGAAGTGTACTAAACATTACTATGTCTGTTTACTAACCGTTCACATCTTTAATAGCCACCCTTTGTTAAGGACGGGGGAAAGAGAGACGGGCACGTGCGTATGTAAAACAGCAGAGTGACTGGCTGGCAATGATGTAGCGATAGCAGCGCTCTATAGAATACTGAAGTCAGTATCCTATAGTAGAGTTTGCTTTTGTACAGGTGGAGACCATTCTAAGAATGTCCAATTGAGGTGCGGCTGTCGACACGTCAGTCCTTTTGGACCGTGAAGAGGGCATAACAGGGGCAGGGAGTAACGGGGCGGGGGCTTACAAACACTGACAAATACAGGGACTAGGAATGGAATCCCTGTGCAAAACGGCTGCCATCTGTATAGTATGTTTTACAATGCCTATCAGTAGGAATCCTACAATAACATCTAACTACTGTAAGTAACACTGATGGAAGCTCGATTCGTTGTGGGATTGCTACTGATAGGATGCTACTGTAGCTACAACGTTGCCAGCTAGTCATTCTGCTGTTGACTCCATGTTGACAAAAGTTCTCATTGAGTGATGCATAGGCAAGCTTCTCTAGTCCTGCTGTGATTTAACTCATTTTTCACTCCATAAGACGCACCTGACCATAAAATGCACCTAATTTTTAGAGGAGGAAAGGGGGAAAGCTCCATTCTTTTGAGGATCAGCTCAAAGTTGTGCAGCTTCTTTTGCAAATGGGGAAAGCTCCATTCTTGAGGATCAGCTCAAAATTGTTGAGCTTTCTTTGCAATGGGAAAAAATCCTGTTTTTATGGGGTTCAGCTCACAGTTCTGCAGCTTCTTTAGGGAAGGAAAGGGAGCCATTTCTACAGTTTCCAGACAGATAATCTAATCAGTCATTCACATGCCACTGGGGAAACAGCCTCCCTCTGCAGAACATTCAACAATGGAGGCCTGGGCAAGGGGGCGGGGCCGGGAAGGGAGCTAGCGTCCCTTATCTCTCTCCCTGATCTTTTGCCATCAGCTACTGAGCAGCTTCCTTTGCCTCTTGTTAGCCTTTAGTGTTTTCTAAAAAAGAAAAGAAAAGCCTGATCTGATTTTCACCCCTGGGCAATTTGGCTCCAGGGACCATGCATTCGCTCCATAAGACGCACAGACATTTCCTCTTACTTTTTAGGAGGGAAAAAGGGCATCTTATGGAGCGAAAAATACGGTATATTGTCTGTATTTACCAGGCATAGGCAAACTCCGGCCCTCCAGATGTTTGGGACTACAATTCCCATCATCCCTGACCACTGGTCCTGTTAGCTAGGGATGATGGGAATTGTAGTCCAAACATCTGGAGGGCCGGAGTTTGCCTATGCCTGGTATGTACTATGTACTTTCCCCATACAAGGACATTATTCAGTATATAATATAAATTTATTCACAGACTAACACAAATGCATACTACTGTCCTCTTTCCCTAAGCCCGTCGCACTTCTATCATGGGCAACTGGAGCACATGAGACACAGAGGTCCTACACAAGCTGGAAACCACATACCTGACGAATTGCTGCCACTTTGTATCTGCCTGTGCATTAATTATGATCTGCTTTCTGTCCTATTACTGCGTCAGATCAGAATGCTGGAGCTGGAAGCATGGCTTTTGCTGTCCTTTCCCTTAGGCTATAGCAGATGGTGGGTAGACTTGAGTCTGGTGGGATCTACTTTGTTTATTCTTTTAACTAAAACTCTCGAGATTCCTCCAACCAGAGACAGGTTCGCTAGGTGAATCCTGCCCGCTATCTTTACCTTACAGGACATTCATCTTTCCTATCGATACATATCGCTTGTCCACGTCCGTACCACTCCCCATTATAGTACAGCCTTCCATCTTCAGATCTTGCATTGTGTACGTGTTTTTCCAACTTGACAGGGGCTGAAAGAATCAGTGCAGACAAAACAGAACACTAGATTTAAGAAGGCAATTTCTGTCTACCTCACCTCTACTGAGTTTGCCTTTTTGCTTGGAATGCCTCCTACAGCTATAGAACAGGAATGGGGAGCCTCAGCCGCAGGGACTGAATGCGGCTCCCCAGACCTTTCCCCCTGGGCCTGGAGCCTCTCCAGCCACTCCCTATTTCCAAAAACTACACCCGTAACTGGCTCTGCATTGCACCCTACTTGAGTATTTTTGCCAGGTTAGAATGTCCTTGAACTCTGATAATGCTCTTAAATGCATGGATGAAGGATGAAGAGGGATGTGTGAGTAGATCAACACCTGGTGCTCCACCGACTTTTGCTTCTACCACCCCCCACTCCCACCCTAGTTACTGCCATGTGGCCCTTGGAAGGTTTCCTACAAGGTTCTCCACTCCCTACTACAGAAGGGATCCACTTGAGGGAAAAAAAAGTGTCTTGCTCCCTACTCCGTACACAATTAAGAACTCCCCATAGTAAACTCTTAGCATCTGTGGCTGAGAAATCCTGAGCTATTATACAGGGCAGGATTAAACAAGTATAAAGCAGATTGTCCTTACGTTCTGTTTTCACTCTGTGTGGCCCCAAAGTAGCCATTGCCTGAAATTAAAAATAATAATAAGAATGGTAAGTTAGTCATCATTTCGGCAAATCAGCTTTGGAGCTTTGCTTTAAAGAGCATCCCTCTTGGAACCTAACCCATGCCCATTCATATGCCATTTTGTTTAAAAGAAAAAGGAATACAGACAGCAACATTCAACGATACCTTTCTTATTGTGGTCCAGTCTTCAAGTATATCAAGATCTTGTAGCATGTACACTATATAGGGTCGTTACTATGTTAAGGGACTTGCACATTTCCAAAGAGGGTCAAGTTTGTTTGTTTAAAGGTTCTAGCAGATCACTTTGAAGTATGCTTGGTATAACGCAACTAAAATCTGTGCCAAGACAGACCCCAAGGGCAGGGCATACACATTTTTTGTGTATGCCTTGAAGCGCCGACACAAATTTATCAGAGAAGCAGCATTGCTTCATTTCCTTGTTTTCAAAAGGGATAATTGTGTGGCTACATATCCTTTCGGGTTCTAAAGAATGAAAAGGTGCGGTTGTGGCAGGACAAATGCACAGAAATGCACAGAAATTCCTCTGGACAAATGCACAGAAAAACAAAAGACATCTCATTACAACTGTTGCCAAAATTTCTGCAAACTCTTAGGTTGTTTTTTTTTAAAAAAAAAAAAGCTGTGGGGGTTGGAGAATAGGAATGCTGGGTTATCACTAGATGGAGATTTGATGCTGTACCACCTGCCATCTTCTCTTTAATATAATATATATATATAATAACATTATAATATAATATAATATAATATAATATAATATAATATAATATAATATAATATAATAACATTATAATCAGGAGGGCGACATCCAACATTATTCATAATCAGACTACAGCCACTGAAAGCAATGGAACCGTCCACTCATTTTAATGGGTCTACATTGAGTATGACTTAGCTGAATATCACCCAAGGTTTTGAACATCATCCTGTTACTATAACCATACCACATACTGTGCAAAAAAAAGGAGTGACAATCCTAATGGACAGACCAGCTCTTAGTCCCCAATAAAAATATTGTTCTAAATTCTCAGCTTTCAAACCATTGTCTTGTGTTTCACCCCACTAAGTTTCTTAATGAAAGTTTTATGAAGTGTTAACAACCAGAAGCACTGTAATTCAGCGAATATTATATCCAGTTGGCAACCATGAAAAGGATATCTGATACAACAACCGGTTTCTTCTTATCGGGACTGAAGGGATCCTTCCTTTTTTTCCTAGACTGAAGTTCATCATTCCATAACTCTGAGGAAATGTAAGAATGTGGCAGTTAAATATATAAATTCAATTAATAATAATAGTAATAAGAAGAACTAATTTCCCCCCATAGCACATTTGTTTCCAACCTCATCTATAAAGCTGCTCTTGGAACTGGAACTGCCGCTTACACTTGATTATCCCGTCTTATTAACATTTAGAATAGATTGTTCTTTATGGCATTAGGCTGACGCACACACACACCGAGAGAGAAAGAGAGAGAGAGAGAGAGAGAGAGAGAGAGAGAGAGAGAGAGAGAGAGAGAGAGCGCCTTGCATTTGATTGTTATAAACCATGCCTGTGACCAACTCCAACTTGACACAAGTATTTGATCACTTCATGTACACTCCTCCTTTCCATTTCTGTGCAGCTACCTTTATGTTGGGACCCAGGTGGCGCTGTGGTTAAACCACTGAGCCTAGGGCTTGCTGATCAGAAGGTCGGCGGTTCGAATCCCTGTGACGGGGTGAGCTCCCGTTGCTCGGTGCCAGCTCCTGCCAACCTAGCAGTTCGAAAGCACGTCAAAGTGCAAGTAGATAAATAGGTACCGCTACAGCGGGAAGGTAAACGGCGTTTCCATGTGCTGCTCTAGTTCGCCAGAAGCAGCTTTGTCATGCTGACCACATGACCTGGAAGCTGTACGCCGGCTCCCTCGGCCAATAACGCGAGAGGAGTGCCGCAACCCCAGAGTCGGTCACGACTGGACCTAACGGTCAGGGGTCCCTTTACCTTTACCTTTTTACCTTTATGTTATGGGCTGGATGAGTCAAGACCATGCAGATGGACGACTGCCCAAGGTGCCAGCAGAAGGCTCCAGTGGAATGTGGGAGCCACTGCTGGCAGTGCAGCAGTATACTAGCGAAGACCCTGGGGGAGGGAGTTTCCCCCAACCTACTCTTCCATCTCATTTGCCCCCACGATAAGAGCCAAAATTCCTGCCTCTCTTTCCAAAGTAGTCAGAGCCTCTCTCTGACACGCCCTTGGTGCTCACTGCATCGCCCACCCCAGCGCCGCCAGTTACTGGGAGTAGCTCTGCCTATCCAGAAGGGGATGTTTCACTGGTCCCAGCCACCTCTCAGGAGGCAGAGACACTTCCCTCGTCACCTAGGTCTATTCGAAGCCATACAACAGTAATAATGATAATAATAATATTTTATTATTTACTGTATACCCTACCCATCTGGCTGGGTTTCTCCAGCCACTCTGGACGGCTCCCAACATAATATTAAATTATTATTATTATTACCCCGCCCATCTGGCTGGATTTTCCCCGTCACTCTGGGCGGCTTCCAACAAATAGCAAAATACATTAACTACATTTAAATACATTAAAAAACACAGTAAAACATCAAACATTAAGAACTTCCCTAAACAGGGCTGCCTTCAGATGTCTTCTAAAAGTCAGATAGTTGTGTATTTCCTTGACATGTGATGGGAGGGCATTCCACAGGGCAGGTGCCACTATTGAGAAGGCCCTCTGCCTGGTTCCCTATAACTTCACTTCTCTCAGTTACAGGTAGGTAGCCGTGTTGGTCTGAGTCGAAGCAAAATAAAAAAATTCCTTCAGTAGCACCTAAAAGACCAACTAAGTTTATATTTTGGTATGAGCTTTCGTGTGCATGCACACTTCTTCAGATACACTAGAAACAGAAGTGTATATATAGGGTCTGACACTTCTGTTTCTAGTGTATCTGAAGAAGTGTGCATGCACACGAAAGCTCATACCAAAATATAAACTTAGTTGGTCTTTAAGGTGCTACTGAAGGAATTTTTTTATTTTGCTTCACTTCTCTCAGTGAGGGAACTGCCAGAAGGCCCTTGGAGCTGGACATCAGTGTCTGGGCTGAATGATGGGGGTGGAGACGCTCCTTCATGTATACTGGGCTGAGGCCAGAGAACAGCAAGAGAACAGTAGATTCCACACACTAGGCTTAGTGAGAGATTTCAGAAATGCTTACTGCCCTAAGATGGGCCCACCCCATTCCTATTTATATAGGACAGCAAAAGGGGTGTGACAGTGTAGGATCAATGTCTAAAACTTTGGTAGTTAGAGTACCTGCCTTTCATATAGCTGTGTTTAGGATTGCCTGAAGTGCCTTAAACCAGTAACCTGCATATGTGCAGCAGTAATCTATACATTAAAGCCTTTGGAAAGAATCTTTCTTCAAATCTTTGTCTTCCAAGAACTGGGAGCTCTTAGTTACCTGAGGTAATGTCAATGCTATGTCGGTCTTCTTCAAGTCGTCTGATTTTCTCTTCCAGTTCACTTTGAACTGTGTCATACAACAAGAGCTTTTCACTCTGAAAGGAAAAAGTTAACAATGTAGTCAAACATTAGCCAACGAAAAGCAGCCAGCACATCATCTTCTACTGGAGAGCAAGAGCAACGGAAGAAGCTTCCGACAAAGAGACCTGATGTATAAGAACCGTTCTCTCGCTGGGTTCAGAGTGCCAGAGGCAATGCAAAAAGGCTGTCATCTGATCTTGAGAAAGGTAGTCTCAGTTGTGTTAGGCAGGCGCAATAGTGCACGGAGGGGTTAACATCCTGCAGAACATTCAAGTGGGTGCACGACATAACAAAAGAGAGGGGTTAAAAGGGGTTTTCGTCTTCCAATAAGTGTTTTGAATCTACAAAGCACCAAGCCTAGCCTGATAAATGTGAAGGGTTTTACCCATATTTTCCAAACAGTGGGGAATTATATAAACACACTACTCTTAAAAAAGGAGAAACCCAAGACCTCATTTTCCTTCTAAATATGTTATGATCTGTATGTAGCTACTTGCAAAGGGCTCAGGACAAGCAACCTGTAGGAACACAGGGGGGAATTTCAAGTCATCTTGAGGGGAAGTACAGTGGTACCTTGGTTCTCAAACGCCTTGGTACTCAAAGGCCGAAAACCCAGAAGTAAGTGTTCCAGTTTTTGAACGGTTTTCGGAAGCCGAACATCCAATGTGGCTGTCAGCTATTGTTCCCGGGGCGCCTGCACCAAACAGAAGCTGCCAAACGGACTGCTGGAACGGATTAAGTCTGGCGCTTTTGTTTTTGCTATTTATTTTGCGTTTTTGTTTTTGAGGCTTTTTGGTTAATTTGTTTTTGCGACTGCGTGGAACCCAGTTCAGCTACTGATTGATTGTGTGACTGCGGAAATGGATAAAAGCCCCCCCCCCGCCCCCATCCAAACAATGACTATCATCAGTGCAGGTAAGAAAAAAAATTATATCACCTACAATATTGTCTTATTTATTTTATAGTACAGTACATTGATTATTGCTTTCATTTTATGGATCAATGGTCTTGTTAGATAGTAAAATTCATGTTAAATTGCTGTTTTAGGGGTTGTTTTTAAAAGTCTGGAACGGATTAATCCGTTTTGCATTACTTTCTATGGGAAAGCGTGCCTTGGTTTTGGAACACTTTGGTTTTGGAACGGACTTCCGGAACAGATTAAGTTTGAGAACCAAGGTACCACTGTAAAAGAAGCAATGCAGCTGGAATACGATGACTATGCAACTAGTCCTGTGTGCTTGGAGATGCTTTAAGAATTTTTAGCTTGTGTACCCCTGCAAAGGTAGCCTCACTTCCTTCCCCACTGGCCACACAGCACATCATGTTTGGAACTTATGGGCGGGCTATCAATATGTTCAAAATCAAGAATCCCAAATGGTGCAATCAAACCCTTCAGCATGCCTGAACTAGATCTTTGGGTTCTGATCATTATGCATATTAAACACAGATATTCATGGAAATACTGTAATACGGTTTAAATTGAATTCTGAATTCAAAACATGCAACATCTACACTTACTCAGGTAACTCACAATTACGTGCATTTAACTTCTGCTCATTCATCTTCAGTAAAAATAAAAATAATATAAAAGGGGGCAAAAATCTTTGCCAATCCCACCCACCACTGCACCCAGTTATTGTTTTAACAGGAATGGGATTTTAACTTGGGTGGGTGCATGGTTATTGGGGGGCGTGGTTTTAAATTGTTGTTAAATGTTGTATGTTAATTTGGATTTTGTATTTGTGAGTTGGGGTATCGTTAAGGGCCTTTGCTGGGGAGTGTATTGTTTATACATTAGTATTGTTGTACATACATTGGTATTGTTAATTGTTTTGATTATTTTTAATATGTATTTTTTGCTTTGTACGGTATATTGTAACTTTGTGTTATGAAATGCCCCAAGACCTACGGGTATTGGGCAGTATACAAATTTTGATGATGATGATGATGATGATAATGTGTCCTTTGGCCAGTCACTGTCTCTCAGCCTAACCTACCTCACAGGTTGTTGTGAGAATAAAATAGAGAGGAAGAAACTGGTACAACACCTTAGCTCTTTGGAAACACCAGTCCATCCTAGGATATCTTGATGCAGAATCAAGTTTCCATGCAAACAATGGATATGGACACATTTTTGTCATACAAGCCTCTTTGAACCAGTTGATAGGGTTTCTTACACACACTTACACACACACACACACACACACACACACACACACACACACACACACAGATGGGAATTCCTATCAAAGGCCACAAGGTATTTCATGCAATTAGCTGCACAGGACTAGTCTTGGATCAGAACTATTGTGTTTGACCTTCCACATACTAATGGGAAACCATGTACAAGTGCATTACTTGCAAGTGGAACATGCAACAAAATGTCGCAGCACTCTAACAAGAATGTTGCTGTTCAGAGTCCCAGCCACACAGCACATCCTCTGGAATACAAGGGCTGAAGGAGGACACTTTTGCTCTTCACCTGTTACCACACCCCTTGTTCTTCTCCAAGTGGCATTCAGCATTATCAATCTGCACTGTTTGGGCCCTTCAGAATGTTTGTGTAATTCTCAAAACATATTTATTTTTATATCTCCACCATCCTCAGGGCTTCCCCAAGCACACTCGTACTTCCCTCTTGGCTCCATTTCTGATGACACTAACCATCTGAGTCTGCTATTAAAAGGGAGTGATTATTGCATTTCTTATTGTGGGAAACTATAACTATGAAACAGCAGGGCATTGCTTTTTGTCTCATAAAGAAACACTGTATTGTCCAGGTGTACAATATAGCACCCGGTACTTCTGAAAAGCTAAGGGCACTGCAGCCAGGATCCAAAGGGCTGCAAGGTTCATGCAAGGCTTCAATGTTGATCCAGTGGAATTTCTTGTCCTGTTAATTTTGCTTGATTCAGGCGTTAGGGTTTTTAACCATTTACAGGTTAAAGCCAAAGAGAGCCATTCCTCTAACAATTACACCTGGTGTTTTTAGGCATATATGGATCGACTGAGCTACATGACCAACATTTTTGCTATTATGCTCTTAAGGTAGCAAGAAGTCTCTGCTTCATCGCAAACTAAAGTTTTGATTATTACAGTAACCAGTTAGTATGCCTATGGTTTTCAGGGGGAAAGCCAGAAACTACAGAACTGCGAGTCTGAATTGAATCATTCCCACCCAGAGCTCATTCAAGGATTTTCAGTGCCTCTCAATGATTTTTAGTGCTGCATGAACCTTCTCCTGAACCAAAACAATGCCTGAGTTCTTGGTTTCCCCTCCAGGCAAAACATAAATATGCCACATATCTCGGAAAAGTTCTTTGAAAACGACACCACACGCAAGAGATGCAGTCAAAAATGAGGTTCAGGTAGCCTCGCAGAACTGATACAAATCACGTGGCAGTGACTTGGCCTACCAACCACTTGTTTACGCAAACTTGAAACATACAAAACTTAGCTGAAGTAATTTGCTTCATTTTGTGTTCCCAGTCCACCCCTCAGGTGGCACGCTGGTTTCCTTTTGAGATTAAGATTTTACACGGCTGATTAGACATGCTACCAAGAGCTTCAACATGATTTTCAAGAAAGCCCAGTAATTAAAATCATTGTTCTCTTTTCTGTAGATGAAAATGCTGTAATATTCTACGTCCAAAAATAACTTGTCAGCTGCACAACCTGATTGTGTGCATGTTTCCCCAGAAGCAAGAAGCCCCAACAGTTACAGACAAATGAAAACTCTCTTCAGCCAAGAACGGTACCTCACAGTGCTGGCGGGAAGCTTGGATTTCACATTCATATTTGTTTTTCACGGACTCTAAACAGAGCTCTCTGTAGATACCTACAAACAAACATTATTATTATTTTTATTTGTTTAAACCTTCTGTAGGGCCTACAGGTCTCATTTAACCTACCAATGCATTTTCCCACAAGCTGCAACTTGCCAAGCCCTAAGGAATGGGGCATTTTAAACAGCGATGAAATCCCAATCGTACCTGGCCCTCCTGAATTCTCCACAAGTGAATTCTAAAATTCCCCACCAGTAAAAGGCCCCTTTTCAGATCAACCTATTCAACCCAAGCACAAGGCTCCCTTTGCTCCACTGCCCACCCTGTGCCCAGTAAACACAAACAAAATTTCTCCTCATGTGCCCTTTTCACATTTCCCCTTCCAAAAAACACATTAGGGCTGTGATACCGGGAAAGCAGGCTAGAAATAAAGCTGCTTGTCCTGTCTTTTTCCTAGCTCTGAGTGCGGACCGTTTGCTCCTCTGCTCCTCTTGATTCTTGAATGTTAAATGTGGTAAAAGCTTGATAATATCTCATCACTTTCCCACATAACTGCCCACTTTCTATCTTAGAAGTGGCCATAGAAGTGTATGGGAAAGCAGCTAAAGTGCTCCCCGGTTTCCTCATGTACCCAGGCTCTGCTATTGTTTGCTTCCTATGCTAGTGGGAGAAGGGGTGGGAGGAAGAGAGGAGAGCCTAACTCTGCCTTGCTAAAAACACCGTAAATAAGAGAATGCCTTGGAGGCCAAGCAGATGAGAGCTTGATTTCATCTACTCTGGGCATTCTTATACAATGCCCTCCTTGAATCTTTCACCAACGAAGACAGAAGTGCCGAAGAGTGCAAGAAAGGGGGCGGGGGGGGGGAAGAGGAGGGCAAGCTTGACATTCATTACCAGCTCCAAAAATTGTGATTGCATCTGAATTGGCCCTCTAAGGGGTATTACAGCTATGAGAGCAACTGGAAACAAGCACTTATTTGGGACACAGATCAAGGATCCAATCTGGTGAAGGCTTCCGTGTTCTACAACCATCCAGACCCGGGGCCAAAAGCTTTAGTGGGAGTTTCAAAATTAAGCACCTGATAGTTAAAAAGGAGCAGATTTAAATGTTTTTGTTAGTATTTTACTTCTACCTAAACCCTGCTGGTTATACCTAGCTGAGTCAACAACAACCCCTTCGCACACTTACCTGCCACTTTTGTTCGGATTTGCATGTTTTCTTGCAGAGCTGCCAGCGGTTCCAAGTACTCTGGTGCCTTTCCCGCAATGACCTCCTGCAGTTTTGCATCCACTTGGCTTAATCTCTCTTTGTAAAGTCTTAACATAATGCAGATGAAATATGGAGTGCATTGTATTAAAGTAGCGAAGAGAATACTGTATATTAACATTACTAAGAATACCTTTTCCACAACCACCAATGGCCAGAACCTAGAAACCCACTGAGCCTGCCAACCTTGCAGAAATTAAGAGGACTTAAAAACAGACTAAACTGTACAGAAAAATTATCAATTACACAATGCTTATACAGTGCTGGATCTTTACATTATGCTTCCTGATTTTAGCCCCCGCAGATGAAGATCAGACATCCATTTAAGACTGTCTCCTAGTACCCAACACATACATACAGCTATATGAATTGGAACTCTTTGCAAACTATTTACAGTATTTATTCCAAGTCTTAGTCTGGGAAATGTGCAGAACAGAACCCTCACTTTAAAAAAAAAAGACCAATCCTTTATTGCTATTTTTTTAAAATGATGAAATGCATATCCTGCTCTCAGGGCAGCTAACAATATTAATAACTCAGTAAAAACAGCACAGCAGCTGTAGATAAAACACAATGAAGTATTTTTTTTTTAATGAGGGTGGACTAAGGACTTCTTATGGCTTAAACTGGTTTAGCACAAGTGAGTATTGTTTCACAGCAACTGAATGTTTCAAGAGTCCTCACTACGGTGCTACCAAATACTTCCATTTCAGCAACTCAAAGAATTTCACACTCTGCACCAGAAAGTAAAACCATGTTTCCTGACTTGCAGTTTACAGGGCAGCCATGCACCTAGATCTGCCATATTCAAATATAAAACAGGACCAGCCTGGTCTTTATTTGAAGCAGAATGTGCAGGGGAGTGAACACACTTTCACAGCCTTACCTTGTAGCATCCATTGCTACCTAGAGTTTTGTCACTGCCCAGATCACTTCCAGAGTTGGGAGTCAAGCCTGGTAAAAACTGCTTAAAGTGCAGTGGATTGTAGCTAGGTAAGGCGAGGGGTGGGGAAGTTGGTTCACTTCTACAGCATGATCCTTCTCATATGCAGCTGTACCTTGGTTCTCGAACGCCTTGCGACTCGAATGTTTGGGAATCCCAAACGCCGCAAACCTGGAAGTGAGTGTTCCAGTTTGCAAACGTTCTTTGGAACCTGAATGTCTGACGTGGCTTATGCAGCTTCTGATTGAGTGCAGGAAGCTCCTGCAGCCAATGTTTTCGGAAGTCGAACAGATTCTGTTAGAGAACCAAGGTATGACTGTATAGAGAAGACCCCATTTCCCCGCTTTGTGCTTGAATGGGAGCAGGCATGGACATAAAATGCAAGTGGCTGTGCTATCACAATTAGAATGGCCTTTTAGAATGTCCCACCCTAGCAGAGGGCAAAAGTTGCTTCTCCCTTTGCATATAAGGTCTAGGCAGACAAGGGTGAATTCTTCCATTTCAGATGTACAGGAATATAACATTCCATGGTAACTACACGATCTCTAATCATCATCATATTTATTATCCGTGCTTCACAAGGAGGTCCCAACACAGATCACAACCATGTAAAATACAATAAATTTCACCAGCATACATTAATCTTTCAGCATAAACAATCGTAACGTTGCTCCACAGACCTTTGGATCAGGGATAGGCAGACTTCAGGCTTGGGGAAGGTCTGTAGTCTATTAGCAGAGCATATGCTTTGCATGCAAAAGACAATCAGTTCAATCCCTGGCAATTCCAGATTAGGCTTGGAAAGACCCTCATTTGAAACCTTGAGGCACCACATCCAGCCAGTGCAGACAGAGGCAGATGTTCGGATGGTCTGATTCCACATACAGCAGCTTCCTGAGCTCCACCTACCTTTTAGTTTTACTACAACCCCAAAATCCATCAACTAGAGACAGGTGCAGAATGGTGGCAGGGGTGAGGAAATACCGTGTTTCTCATATTTTAAGGCATCCCTAAAAAATAAGGCATGGCAGGATTTTCAAGACCTTGCGAAATATAAGGCATACCCCAAAAATAAGACATGAGCAGGACCCGGCAAAGGCAGCAGTGCGCGCTTTGCCGAGCTCCAAGCCGGCGGCGGGCTGCTGCTGTCCCGCTCAATTTCCCTGCCCCCTCTCGCGAGACTCGCCGCCGGGTCCGCTCTCGCGCACATGGCCCGGTGAGAGGGAGCCTCCCCTGCGCGCGCGTCTGCGCTCACCCTCCCCCCTCCCTCCCCCTTTTCGGCCCAGCGCGCCGCCTTGCCTGTTCGTGTGCCGCGCGTGTGAGGCGAGCGGGAAGGCAGGAGACCCAGGAGAGCCTGGCGGCCGCCGAGAATCCCGCCACCGCTCTTCCCGCCCAGGACGAGGGGCCCGGAGGAGGAGAGCCCGGCGGCGGCGGAGGAGAAGGAGAAAGAGGCGGCAGCAGCAGCGGCGACTCAGAGGCCGAGCTGCTGGACGGGCCTTCCGCGGAGGAGCCTGTGGGGAAGAAGGAGCTGGAGCCCGAAAAAGGCGGCAGTGAGGAGAAGGAGGAGGAGGAGAAGCCACGAAGCAGCAGCCCGCCGCCGGCTTGGAGCTCGAGCCGGCAAAGGTACCGTAGCAGCGGCGCTTTGCCGAGCTCCAACAGAGCGGGAGCTGGCAAAGGCAGCAGCGCGCACGTTGCCGAGCTCCAAGCCGGCGGCGGGCTGCTGCCTTTGCTGGTTCCCGCTCAGTCGTGGCTCGGCAAAAAATTAGACACCCCCGAAAATAAGCCATAGGCTTATTTTCTTCGGAAAAAAAATATATAAGACATGTCTTAAAATATGAGAAACACGGTACATACTGAGAATTAAGGAAGAGGTCTCAGCCCAGGGATTTGTTTTGATAGCACAACTAAGCTCACAATTTTTTTTACCCATAAAACCTACTCATGCCTTCTCCCAAGCATCCTACACTTCAGCAATCTAATTAAGGAAAAAAGCCTTTCCATTGTAGCTATTGTCACATAATCACATCAAAGAACCTTGTGAATCTACTGCAATTCACCCAAATTCGTACCAGTAGATCCCAATATATTTTATGCCTTCTGTTGCTTTACAAAATACAAAGCTAACTCAGGATGTGAGAGGACTAGAATCCAAAGGAAATTCAAATCTGTAGTTTACTTACTGGTCTTTGAGGTCTGTAAATTGTTTTTCAAGATTGGACATCTCATCCAAACACTCCATTCTTCTTCTTTCACAGTCCTCATCGTCCATTTCTGAGAACAGAATTATTCACTTTAAAAATACAGAACAGCAACTGGTTTTCCTCCAGTCTATTTTATAGAATTAATACCCAAGCAGTTCGTTTTTTAAAATATAAAAGTTAATATTCCAAAAGATGAAGTTTCAAGAGGAATTAATGCTTTTTTTCCCCTGCTCCACAATTCATCTTGGAACATAACCAAACTGGATTATCCATCACTAGTTCAGACTCACTTGAGCATGTATGTGAAATTGAGATCCCCCCCCCAACGTGCATCCCTTTACACCTGTTTACACTTGCCATTCTACCGCTCATTCACTGACTTTGGATTTGGAAAGGCCCTTTTGGAGCTCTTCACAATACGGCAAGTAACCTTGCCAGTATCACCAGGAGATGTGGTCCTGGCTTTATATCAAGGCAATTTAAAATAATCTCTTTTTATATTAATGTGTTTCATGAACATGTGGATGGCATGTACTGCAGAATTATACCTGCTTAGAAATTGGGAGGGGGGGGTCTGTTGCGTTCTCTGTCTACATGTTAGGATGCTGATCAAGATCATCTTCCTCAAAGCTAAATATATGGACACAAGGGCTGGTAGTTACTGGGAATGGTTTTTCCACAAGATGGAAAGTAAATGTCCATGACAAGACAGAGCCTGTTCTATTGTGGCACCCTATTTCTGAAATTTCCTCCTGTGAAAGTTGCACCTGACACAACCCTTATTCTCTTTTTCTTATCAGGTATACCTCCTTTTTATTTGCTCGGGTGTTTTAAGTTTCTAAGGTTTCATACTAACATTTTATCTTGCTTTATTGTTCTGTGTTTTATTATGGAGGCATAAATCAAATAGAAAATCTAATAGCAGATTTATGACTTTCTGTACTTCAGTTATTTCGGGGGAATACACAACACTTACTTGACAAATCAGAGAAGCGATACTTCCTAATTTAAGTAGCAGCTTTAAGCATTACAGATGCTTCACAAAAGTGCACATATTTTAAGAATCCTCTTAACTGCATCCCAACCTATCAGTATTATTTCCATACTGCACATGGAAGGCTAAGGCTATGATGGCTTTGGACAGGGAGAGTACATTGAGGAGGTGAGGTTTTAACTAGAGACAATCTCCTGTTGACATGTTGCTCCTTTTGACACTACAGTGCACCGGCTCTTTTGGAATATTTCACAATAACAATCCTCCAGGATTTTGTTTATGAGTTTGCAGAGTCAATTCTGGGCTGACAAACAATGACCAACAGCAGTATAAATTATACAGCATGAGAAAGTCCATTGCGTACTAACTGGTACAGATGCATTCCTAAGAATCAATGCATGTCTGTCAACAGTTTTCTGTTGACATTATTCTTGGGATGAGACAGATGAACAAAAACTTAATTGTTTGTCCAATTCAGAAGCAAGATAGTCAGCCACGTACCATACTAGCAAGTGGTGCTGTGGTCTAAACCAGGGCATCTTGGGCTTGCCAATCAGAAGGGTGTGACGGGGTGAGCTCCTGTTGCTCAGTCCCAGCTCCTGCCAACCTAGCACTTCGAAAGGACGCCAGATAAATAGGTACTGCTGTGACGGGAAGGTAAATGGCATTTCTGTGCGCTCTGGTTTCCGTCATGGTGTTCCGTTGCACCAGAAGTGGTTTAGTCATGATGGCCACATGAGCCGGAAAGCTGTCTGTGGACAAATGCCAGCTCCCTTGGCCTGAAAGCGAGATGAGTGCCGCAACCCCATAGTTGTCTTTGACTAGACTTAACCGTCCGGGGTCCTTTACTTTTACCTATACTAGCAATGAATAAAATCTGTGCCAAGAATCTCCTCATGATTTCTGAATGAAGCTTACCTCTGCCACCATGCTACTTGCTTTGTCATTTCAAAATCAGATTTGGTATTTCCAGAAGTCCCATCCAATCAAAAAGCAATTGGGGGGAGGGGGGGAGAACAGCACATACTAGTGTTTTATTTACCACATTCCACTGAAAGCACAAGTGACAAAAGTGCTCTGTGAAATATTGAAGAGGCCTAAAAAGAATGGCTTTTGACAATGTTTAATATGCTGGGGTAGTATGGCTACTGCTTGTCCCAAGGCATCAAGAGACTTCCCCACCTAAGAAACCCAGGTTAGAATTTGCTCATCGAAGTAAATACTGTAATTTAAGTGCTTGACATTTCGACATATTAAGAGTCTGAAATGTGGACTTCCGGTCTACTGCCAGCGCTGATCAGTGAGGAACCCTCGAGCTCCGAGGTTCCTGGTGCTGTGAGGGAGGGGAAGAGCCGCGAGAGCAACGCGGCCCCCAAAAAGAATCCCAGATTGAGCTTTCTGGGGGCATGAGAGCTCGGCTGTGCCCAAAGGTGACTCCTCTGCTCACCGGCAAGCTCTCTTTGAGAGCTCCAAGATAGAGCGGAGTTGCAGTCGCGGGCACCATTTTCAAGTCTACTGCTACCCTCACAGAGTGAAGCTCCAAGCCGACAGTGGAGAGCGGTGGATTTTTTTTTTTTAAGGATTTGAAGATATTGGACACCGTGAGTAAAATAAAAAAAATTAATTGAAAAGAATTGGTCACAGAAGGAGATTTAAGGAGGAAGTTGGTCTACCCCCATTGAGATAACTGTAATGCAGTTAATTTGCCTGTAGCCGGAAAGACTGAAAGGAACCTATTAATTACCAAGGATTGGGCTTAAAACCTCCCCCCTGAGACAGGGTAAAGGGGAGAAGGGTAAAATTTATTAAAATCCCTGCAAAAATTTTTTAATTTGGACTGGGGAAAGTCTCCCTGGAAGCTGGGGTCAGGTTCCTGGAGGGATCAGCAAGCCGCCATTATGACATCACAATAGAAAGGAATTTGTTTACCTCTTCGAGGCTGAGAACTGTCAATTGTGAAGAGAGTGCAAAATATAAGGCTGTGTATAAGAAGTTTGACAAATGCTCTTCATAAATGGACACAATATTTTTAAGTCATGAAGAAGAATTAAAAATGAGACTATAACCAGATTGGATATAAACTTGGTTTATGGTGCTTTTGAAAATTTGAATCGCACCATCTCCTGTTCAGTTCTGTTCCCATGAAATCTGAGATGAACAGGATGCCTGTAGCCTGATGGCTACATCACCTGATGGCCTGGACTTTCAGAAGGAACTTTTGGAATTGCTTTTGGACTTGAGAAATGAATTGCGGCAAAATAATATATTGTTGCGTGAAAGTAATATACAGTTGTGTGAATGGTGTGAAAGGAACCAGAATTGCTGGACAGAGAAAAATGATTAACTCTAACAGGGAATGAAGTCAAGCAAGAGGAACAATCATCAGTCTTGGACAGTGTAATTGAATTTAAAAAAGAGGAGGAAGATACATGGAACATTGTTCCCCTAGTGAGAGGGGGGGAACAGAACATCTGTTTGATCCAAGGAGTCCCCAAAGAAGAACCAGCATGGAATAATATCCTCCCAGTGAGAGAGAGAGGGCAGGATCCATACTGGGGTCAGAACCTAAAGGGAATAAAAACTGAGAAAGGGCTGGAAAGTGGAATTATTGCTGGATGGTTTTGTACTACAGTATTCAAAGAATTGGGGAGGCATCAGGGGATGATTGAGGAAGAATGGTGGGTAGGCTGGGACAGGGTGGGAGTGGGGTGAGGGGTAATAATGGATGCAATTTTCTTGATTGATTTAGATGGTCCGAAATTAGAAAGACTTATGGAACTCGCTGAAGAATCTGGGATACCCTGAGTCCAGGGGAAGGGGGGGGCAAATTTGTTTTAATGTGTTTAAATGTTAGTATGATAGAAGAATTAACATTTAAATTTATGGAAAGTTCTTGGTAAAAAATTTTAGGCTAAGGGGAGAAATAGAAGATAGAAGGAAGGGAAAATAATTTTTGATTTGGATAAATTGATTAATTATTGGTGGAGAATAGATGATGTTTTTAGAATAGAATATTTGAGTGTTAATGATAAAATGTGTTAGAAAAATTTAAGACATAAGATGAAAACTGCTTAATTGGAATTTTAAAACGGACCCAGTGAGGGGGGAATCGAGGAAGTCAACAATGTTAAGTAAATAATACAAGAATTGAGATGTTTTTCTTTGTTATTTTTTTTAGTTTGGTTTTTTGTGATTTTGTATTTGGAAAATGAATAAAAATTATTTGGGGGGGGGGAAGAGTCTGAAATGTGAAGGTTTGATCAATGGATGGCAACCTATAGCACTGCACCGCAAATAGCAAAGAATCAGACTTTCTGGTGTACCTAGGCAGGAAGAGGACAGCCTAGTCATGACATACCTAGGCCTGCACTCCTGCCCAACAGTGCTGCTTGGTTCAGTAACACCAAGGAGCAAGGAGCTGCACGTAGCCTGCAGGGCACATTAGAGTGTCAGACTAGGACCTGAGAGACCAGGGTTCGAATTTCCACTTAGCATGAAGCTCACTGAGTAACATTGGGCTAGTCACTGTCTTTCGGCCTAACCTATAGATAGATATCTTTATTGTCATTGTCCCCTTGCGGGAACAACGAAATTACTCGGTTGCTACATCCACTCCGATAAAGCATTCCGCATAATCCAAAATTACAAAAACCTAATTAAAAACAGTAAATATAATACAAAATAACAAGTAAAATAAGATGACTTCAAAGTCCAGGCTTTCCATTTAAGGCCAAAATCACTCTAAAGAAGAAACTGTTCCTGAGACGGCTCGTTCTTGCCTGCATTGTTCTATATCTCTGTCCCGATGGCAGGAGCTGAAAGAAATGGTGACCAGGGTGCGTTGGATCTCTTGATATATCTAGTGCTTTTCTATGGCACCTGGTGGTATAAATTTGTTCTAAGGTGGTGAGTGAGCAGCCAATAATGCTCTCTGCTGTTTTAATAATTCTACACAGCCCTGCTCTGTCCTGGGAAGTACAGCTTCCGTACCACACACATAAACCGTACGTGAGCACGCTCTGTATGGCACAGTGATAGAAGGCAAGCAGCAGCTTTTGTGGCAAGCAGCAGCTAACCTACCTCACAGGATTGTTGTGAGGATAATATGGAGAGGTGGAGAACCTCCTTGTGCTCCTTGGTGGTGTCTAAATGCAATAAATACATAAATGCCTTTTCCTCAACATGTGGCGTACTTGCCCCAAAAGTCTGGCTGCGAATTCTTTAGTGCTTTTCTAGGTAGGCTTGCTACCTAAATCCACTAGATCCACTCTGTGTGGTTCGGATGAAACTTGGCATAATCCCTGCTGGGTTGTTTTTTACTGATACCATACAGTACGTCTTCAAAAAGTGAGGATGAATCCCAGCCACTATTAAAATAGTGAACAGCACTGGGGAGTTGTCTGACGGAAAGTCTCCTGGGAAACATAGTTCACTTTTTCCTAGGGTTTGCACCCCCCCCCCAATATTTGGACTTCAAGTTAGAAAGATTGATACGCGAAGTCAAATATTTCGACGTGTGAAATCCTCGTGTCAGATCATAAAAAGAGCCCTGCTGGATCAGGCCAAGGGCCCATCTAACCCAACATCCTGTTCTCACAGAGGCCAACCAAATGCCTCTGGGAAGCCTGCAAGCCTGGACCTGAGTGCAACTGCCAGACTACAGAATAAGGAGTTTGTTCTGTGCCAGCTCTTCATCCAGCCTCTTTCTTGCACACTGCAGTGTGTTAACACTCGGCTTACTACAGCAAGAAATCCTGATTCACACTCAGTTTATTTTAAAAGCTTAATGCAACTTCTATTTGAGTTTAAAATAATGTACACATATACTACAGTTCCATAAAGAGTTTTTTTCCCCTTAAAAATACTTAGAGGTTCTTACCGTAATACTGTGTTTTCGAAACTGTCCAAGACTGAACTCACAAGATCAGTCTGCTTACAGAATGCATGTTACCCTTAAATGTTTTTTAAAAAAGTATTTGAAAGAAGAAGGACGAGCACAAAGTTTAGTGTTTTAATGCTCCATATATTGGAGGGGGCTGGTGAAAGAAAAGAGCAAAAAAGCCTGTCCTCTTTGTAATAAAGCATATTACAGTACAGGCAAACTCTCATTTTATGACTTTAATTGATGTTTAGCTTTTTTGTGTTGATTTACTTGTACACCACTTCAAGACAATTCTAATTAAGTGGCACATAAATTGGTGAAATAAATAAAATAAATAATATTTTTTCTGGGTTCCAGCCAGATTTCCATGGGTCATAAGCCTAGAGTAGAGCTACTAGCACAAGGCCACTACTGGCTCAAGAGCAGTTTATCCAAGAGAGGCATCTGGCCACAGAAACTAAACAACTGTTTGGCAAATTGAAAATAAAAATAAATGCATCTGATAAAGTGGACTCTGGTCCATGACAGCTTATGCCTTAATAAATGTATTGTTGTTTTTAAGATGCTACAAGACTATTGGTTTTGCTGCAACTGATGAAAACGTCTGCCTCTCTGAAAATGCCTAGGCAGATCTCCAGTTCTGCCAGGATAGTGTTCATCATACACCATTTTGATGGTTCACTTAATTGCTCTGCCAAGCAATTCACTCCTCAAATGAAGGGAAAGAAACTTACTTCCTCTGTTGCTTTTGTAATGTTGGGATAAGTGATGGAGGATGTGCACATAAAATGGAGAAAATGCACTATTAGTATAGTTCAGTGAAGAAAAGAAATGAGAGTAGGTAAGAGATTTTTATGGCACTATAACAAGTGCCAAGAATGAAAAGGTGAAGCAAGTGCTTTTGAGAGACTTTGAAAATCTCTCCTCCAAGACTTGTGAGGGGCATAATTTTGTCAGTCAGATCAGTCTTATCTGTCTCCTCAATCAATCAATCAATCAATCGCCTCCTTCTTGGAAGCTAATATAGGGTACCTTAATCTACTCTGGAAGCATCTCCTCACTCATCCATTCATGCCTGCATCTTTCATTATGTTTTTTTTTTATCAGGGTTGCAATATGAAAGGGGGGGAGGACAGATGAAGAAGTATGTGTGGGTGGATGTGGGTGTGTAGTGGGTTGCCAAATGCAAGAGAGGGCAGGTGTCTCCCGCAACTTTATTGGTTTACAGAAAGGGGTGGGGGGAGAGAAGCCATCTCTGTTGAACACAACTAACGGGCAGGAGCCCTGTTTTTGTTTTGTTTTGTTTTTTGCATCCGGAAGGCGCTGACAAGCAAGAGGGATGCTGCTCGGAAAGGATCTCCACTGAGTTCCAAGGGCCCTACTCCCATGCCAGCATGCACGGGGTTTTGCAGCCCTGGACGAAAGCAAGCATCTTGCCTGTCTATTGTTACCCCGGGCGACGCCTAGGGCGAGCTGCCCTGCCCTCCGCCCCACAGCCAAGGGGGTGCATGGGGGTAGCACCGGGCGGGGGAAGGGGGCGGGGCGGACGGGGGAAGGGGCGGGGCTGAGTCCTCCTTTTCCCACCCACCGGCCCAGCCCGAGCGGGCAGGAGAGAGGGCGCCCCGCTGCCTCGCCGGCTTCACCTGAGCTGTCACCCTCCTCGGACACGGACGAGCTCTCGGACTCCTCCTCCTCGGAGCTGCTGCCCTCGTTCTCCCCGTAGTCCACCTCCATCTCGTCGTGGTTGTTCTCCTTCTTCTCCCGCGAGTGGACCGGCATCGCGCCGCCCAGCCCAGCCCGCAGGCGCTCGGCGTCGCTGGCTCCTAGGGACCGGGGGACAACAGCCCTCGGCTGCCCAGCCCTCCCTGGCCGCCTGCCCGCCTGCCTCCCCAACGCGCCGAAGCTCCGCCTCAGAGAAACCCCGCCATCCACCTTAGCCCCGCACAGCCTCACGCTCCGCTCCGCCGCTCATTGGCGGATGACCCGCCGACGGGCGTGGCGCGCGGGAGGGTGGCGGGGCGGGCGTCGGAGCCGGAGCGGCGCGGCGCGTGGCGGAGCTTCGCTGCGGCGCGGAGGATCTCGGGACATGTAGTCTCTCGGAAGTAAGGCTTCACTCCACCTAACCGCCCGCCCGCCCCGCAGTGGGTGGGGGAAGGCGCGCCGAAGTGGAAATGTGTTTCCCAGGATGGCAGGCAGCCTGCCAAAAGATCCGCAACAAAACCTCGAAATTCTGAGAGCCGATGATGAAGATGGTGGATTTAGGAAAGGGAACTATGCGGGTTTATTGAGGAGAAATTTGTGGGCGCCCAAATGCTGCCCGGACTACAGCTCCCACTATCCTTGGACATTGGCCATGCTTGCTGGGGCTGATGGGAGTTGGAGTCCCAACCTCTAGAGTCCTCGCCGCTTTTGCGCAGGATGGCACTCTTTTAACATTTCTGCTTGATCGGACTAAGGGTCCCATTTAGAGCGAGAGCCATCCTGGTTAGGGATCGGAGTTACATGGCTTCAAATTCCCACTTAGCTGCATTAGGATGGTCCCTATAACTCAGTCTAAACTACTTTGCTTCCAAGGATAAAATGAGCTGGCGAGAACTACTGTACGTACTGAATTTTTTAAATAAAGGCATTGCAAGACGGGGTGCTTCATTTTCAATCCATTCTGAAGACGAATTGTGGGGGGGGAAACATGGAGTTTGCCTTCATTGTTGCATAATCTTTGCTGCTTCAGCTGAGCTGTCCGCTACATTTGCAAGTCTATTTTCATGGATAAGTCGTCTGTTCATACTGTATGTGAAGTTAGAATATCATGCCAAAAATTTACTTGCACTGAGGTCACATTCACACCATACATTTAAAGCACCTTTATAGCACTTCTCACAGCAGTGTCTTTTTCTGGGGGTACTCAAGGGTATGTAGTACCAGCACTTTTTTAAAGAAGGAAAGCACTGGTTTAAAGTGTGGCACTTACTGTAACAACTTCATGGTGAGTACAGGCACCATTTTTCTAGAAGAGAAACACTGTTTAACAGACATCTATCTTGTGAACTGAACTTTACCAATCACAGAGCTAGAATTCTCAGAACCCTTATCAGTTCCCAAGATGCTCTGGGGGAAGCAATATGCTTAAAATGTTGTTTAAATGTATGGTATGAATGTGACCCTAATCTCATTTGCCATTTTGTTATCTGTTGTTAGAAGAAACCCTTTTGGTTGCACTCTTTCCCTGTTTGGAAAGAGTTATTAGCTTCAGAGACCAGCATAGTTCCCATGGAGTGCAAATGGAAGAGGACCTCCTGCCACAAAAAGTTTTGTGCCAAATGAGTGATAGCAATGAGTATAAACAGTGTTTGGGAAGGAGCCGATGTCTGAAAAGCAATTCATGATTCAGCTAACCTTCACTAGGCAACAATTTGAGGATTTATCTTCCTCCTAATTTTGTTCTGCAGCAACTGTGTAGTGCCTTCTCATCCAGGAATTTCTGGGCTCAGATGTCATAGAACAGTAAGGAACCTTACCCCACCATGTCCCCACCCTGCTAATGTGTTTATAGAAGCTCAGAGAGCAAGCACATGACAGGCCAGCTTATTTTATAGCTATCCCCAAAATAGTGGCAAGTAAAATGAAAGTTAGAATCATTAAGCGTGTAATGGCATCTTGAAGAAACAGTTATCAGAGGCAAAAGGAGAGTCCTGTGGATTGAAAATTGGCTAAACAAAAGGAAGCAAGGGTCAAGACAATATATTTTTCACAAAAACGGGCAGTAGGGTCTGCACTTGAACTGTACCATTTAATTTATATGATAGTGAGTCAAGGGTGAGTGACAAGATTGCCAAAGTTGTATATGATTCCAAATTAATCAGAATAATGAAAACAAAAGAGACACTTCAAATACTCCATGAAGCAAGCCAATTTTAGTGACATATTTTTGTTAATAATCAATTTCATACTTAACTGTATAGTCTTTTGTCTCAATCTTTAAAGCTGCCTTTATGTATGATGAAATAGTTCTTGTGTGATATGCTTTCTTCAACATTTTTCACTTGTTTCTATTTCAGCGTGTCATTTGATCGCAAGCTAATCTAAAAGTACATGCTGCAAACAATCTGGAATGTGTGCACAGAGGGGCAATTAAGATGAGAAAGGGTCTGGAAACCAAGCCTTGTGAGGAATGGTTTGAGGAACTGCGTATGTTTAGACTGGTAAAGAGAAGACTGAGAGGAGATATGAAAACTAATTTCAAATATCTCAAGGGTTTCCACATGGAGGATGGAGCAAGCTTGTTTTCTCCAGGCTAGAACCTGAAGCTATAGAAAGGAGATTCCAACTAAACATCACAAAGAACTATCTGACAGTAAGCTGTTTGACAGTGGAACAGACTCCCTTGGGAGGCTGTGGAATCTCCTTCATTGGAGGTTTTTAAGCAGAGGTTGGATGGCCACCTGTCATGTATGAGCTAGTTGAGATTCCTGCATTGCAGGGGCCTTGGGGTCCCTTCCAACTCTATAATTCTATGGTTCTTTTAACTTTTTAATGCCTGTAAGGTATACTATAATCCCATTGCATGGGGGGAAATTCTGACACCCATAAAAGAGTACAAGTGAACAGAGAGAAAAGTTAAAGGTTCATTTTCCGGTACAAATATAGCATTTAAAAAATTAAACAATTTATTTTCGTGCTAATGTACAAAAAGTGCAGTATACACGCCAGAACCCTCACAACACTTTCAGCATTTATGTATTGATCCCAACTGCCAGAGTTGGCATTTGTGTAGATATATGACAAAACCACAAATACAACAGAAAGTTTTAATGATGATAATGTATAATATTTTACAACAATGCTGGAGACATTTAACCAGGAAAGGGAAGAAGAGGAGGTTATAAGAGAAACTGAATTTGATAATTGTGCAACATTATGCAGCGCACAAAAGGCACACTAATTTTTTTTCTGTTTTCACCACTAAGTATGGGAACCTGCACAAAGCCTATCACGAAATTCCAACAGAGTTCAAAGTATATAAGGATTAAGCATCAAATACAGAATGTCTTGCTTTCCCTGCATATTAAGTACAGAAACAAAATATGAGTCCATTCCACAGAAAAACAATGAAAGAATAGAAAAAGAAATGTGTCCAAGGAGCCCAATGTTGACCTATAGCTGTGGGGTAAACAGATTTTTAAAACTTGAGTACAAGTAATGTTGGTTTGCAGACAATGAAAAATAAAGCAGTGATCCTCTGCACATTTATGTAAGAATAAAAGAAAAACCTCTGAAGACAGTAAGACTTTCTTACAAGTAAATATAGATTCACACTACATGAGTATCTCTTGTGTTGATGAGGACAATATGAAGTTAGTTCTCTATCCTATTCCAAAACACTAGAACCAGTTACAAGGAGGGCAGAAAAATCCCTAGGGAGACCCACTTCAGATTTAGGTAGTCACTGATCTGTAGAATATAGTATCAAGGTAGTATCTTGGGTATAGGTAGTTGTATTCTTTAATATGTGCTGTCTTGCAGCACAACTGTGGGGAGTGAGTGTTTAGAGAACATTCAGGCAGGACTTGATATGAAAAGGTAATTTGGGGGGCAAAATGAAGCAAAGCGCAACAAATAGTAACTGAGAATAAAGGATAACTGAGCATAAAGCGGTGAAGGTGAACAGAACAGGCAGGAGGTCACGTACAAAGAGGGAAAGGTACAGGCCAGAAAACAAATGTACATATCTGGTGCCTGTTAATCTAAATTCCAGGTATGTTAATCTGTAACCACAAGAAGTGGTGCTTTAGAGACTAGCTAGTTTATTACAATATTTGTTTTCGTTGGAGCTCAGATTCAGTTCAGGATAACTTAAGATAAAAACTAAAGCTAACATGAATACAAAACACACCGTTGGTTATTGATGCACCTAGTCTATATGAAAACAAGGCAATGTGACATTCTAACTATTGGTAATGCATATTAAACACAAGGAAAGGGAAGATGTTATTTTTATAGTGAGTCAATAATTCATAATCCTGAAAAATATAAAGTTGCTAATTAACTTCATTCTATGATTCTGTTTCCTTGTCCCCTTGCAACTAAAAGTGAATGGGGGGAGAGACATTGCATGCAGCCAATGAAAGCAGATGAGAACCCTTGCTCTCTCCCTGCATTTGTGCAGTTCTTAAGTTTGCTCCAGTACCCATTCACCTGTCCTGATTGTAGCGCAAGTTTAACTGGCCACATCTGGCCAAGTAGGATTTTACCACCACTACCCAATTTTTGTTTTGCCTACTAAGTCCACACTGTTAGGTCAAGGGAGGAGGAGTTAATATTAAGTGTGATGCCACTGGATAGGTTAAGATGTCCAGGTGTAGGCACAACTGTTTGATACTGTTCTTTTTAACTCATTCCATGACCTACTCCCATGGTACCTTCTGGTATTGCAGACACCACACTGCCGATTCACATCTCTACCTACTATGCCCTAAAATACCTGAAAGACAATGCCACATGAAGAATACAAAGCATATTGTATTCTTTTCATATAGTTTTGATGTTTTTATTGTTTGCAATCTACCTTGAGTACTAATGGTAGGTATAAATGTTAAAAGTCCCACCCCCACTACAAGTACTTAAAGCAATGTGGAAAAAACTATCTACAATAAATGTGCATGGGAGTGGCTTTCATATGACAGATTCAGAGTGTGGCAACTGGGGACAGGTCAGTATGTGCACTTTTACAGGGAGTCAGGAGTCAAAACTTGAGCAGTTAGAGAAGATGGAAATACCCCTCTTTTATTTTCAAGTTTATTACTTTAATGCCCTTCTTTGTTCTCCTGAAGAGACTATGTAAACTGCTGAATAGCGGCACTGAAGCTAAATTATGTGGGACAAGTTCCCAGAGGACAGGCTGCTCCTGTGTAGAAATGTTTCAGTGGTATGAGAATGGCACTTTTTTTGCAACTTTGCTTGCAGACAGAATGCTACACTGAATGTGTGAAATGGGAGACAAATGACCTTACCTCTGAGATTGATTCTAGGGATTGACACTTGCACACCTGAGCTTAAATTAAACACTGAAATTGTAGGTTTTTCCTTTCCTTCTGTTTTGCTAGCTATGCAAGTGAACTCAGCCAAATATATATAGCTGAAGGAAAGGGTGTTTTTTTCATAGTGGGGACTGACCTCTAGGATAGGTAATTGCATTCTTGCACAATCCTAGAATGTATCAGTGACAGGAAAATGTGCAAGTGGAAAAGAGGACTTGTCTCCTTTCAGAATAAAATACCCAAGTGAATGGACATATAAAACAAATTAATTAAAATTAATTAAAAGTGCATGAACTTGGTGCAGAGGTTCTTCCAAGTCCTGACAATGAACATGATTTCAAGCATTGAGCCATAAGAGCCAACTATAGAAGGGCCACTAAACTCAGTAGATACACTGCATGCAGATTTGCGGCCTTTTCTTAAAACAATTACAGACAAGAGGGTTCCAGACTTTTCCTTTCAGTTTCTTAGCTTAAGAATTTCTGTATTTCTGAATCCCTAGATTTTATAGCTCTAGCTTTTGCCAGAAATTTTATTTCTAAAAGCAATGTACAAAACACCTAAAGTAGCAAAAATGATTTCCTCACCGGACACGCACCACCCTTTGCTTGTACAAATCTAACTAAGCATGCTTACTCAGGAGTAAATTCTAATAAGACCAAAGTGGCTTATTCCCATGAATCTTCTCCCCCACGTTAGTAGCAAGAACTGCCAAGAAGAGGCTTGGCGGCACCCAAAAGACCAACAAATGTATTGCAGATCACGCCATAGGAAGTTCGACAAGTTTTCAGGGTGCCACAAGACACTCGGCTGCAGGTGGTCGACGTCCGAGCTCAAATAAATCACGCCACACTCCTCTGCCCTCAAGAGACCCCATTAATAAAGGCTCCCCCAGCACGTAAACGGAGGAAGCCGAGCGACGCCGGAAGAACCGCCTTCCCTTTGAGTCCCCCGGCTATGACGTCAAAGCAAAGGCGGTTGCCATGGGAAGCCTGGAATTCGCACCTGACGGCTGTCGTGAAACGTTGGTGAGGGGGCAGTGCTCGGAGAGTAAGGGAGAAGGAGGAGGAGGAGGAGGAGAGAGGAGGAGTAACGCGGTGCTGCGGAGCGAGAAGCCCTAAGTCAGCCCTGCCTACCTCGCCACAGCCGCCGCCAACCCTCCCTTCACCAACCCCGCGCGCCCGAGAGCTTCGAGTGCGCCGGCCGCACCCGCCCCTTCGGAGCCTCGGAGCGCCGCCGCCGCCGCCTGCTATGTAGGCTGCGCTGACCGGGGGCACGGATCCGGAGGCCGCAGCGCACCTCAGGTTTCGCCGGGGGTCTCGGCGGCGTCGACTGTACGAGGAGGAGGGCGTCGGCGAGGACAACAGCGCGGCTGCCAGCCCCGGGGGCCCCCGCAGGCGGGATGTTCTCCAAGAAGCCTCACGGCGATGTGCGGAAATCCACGCAGAAGGTGCTGGACACCCGCAAGGACCCGCTCACCCGTCTCAAGCACTTGCGCGTCGTTATCGGTGAGGAAGGGGAAGCGGGGGCCCCGAGGCCCTGCTAGCTGCTGAGGGTCTGGAGGGGGCGGGGAGAGGGGGGGTCTCGGTTGCAAGGAAAGAGGCCGGGTTTGAGAACCCCTTGCTGGGCTGGGCTGGGCTGGTGCCCGAGCGGAGGGGGGGGGAGGCCGTCCCGAGAGCTTTCTCCTCCTCCCCTCCCTGCCTTATCTTTGCTAGAGGTGGGTAGGAAAGAGAGGTTGGACGGTGCTGGGGTGCTTTGAAGTTGGGGAGCAGCTGCGTTTTTGCCGAGAGGTGAGGAGAGGGGGGAGAAGCTCCATCCCAACTCAACTCTTTTGTTGGCATGACAACCCTGACACTGATGGCACTGTGGGAAATGACAGGCGAGGAATACCTGGAGAGATGAAAATATGCACCAACTGCCTGTTTTTACACACGCCCATGCTATTTACACACGGTCACACACCCATGCCTGACTTGCGTTGCATATATTAAGATGAAGCAACATTATTGCCCTGTGTTGCGATAATGTTTTGGGGGTTGTTGACTGCTGGATAAATTGGAACAGGCTTTCATAGGTGTGATTGGGGATGGTTGTCAACCCTGTGCTTTGAGTTTGTGTTTGGGCATGTCTAGAATGTCTTAACTTCGTGGAATCTGGTGTAGGGTTTCTTGTCTTCTTATGCTTACTGCCCAGAGTAGGACTTAGTTCAGGCTGTGCAGTCTCTGAGAACACAAAGCTGAAAGTTAGGGACACAAATTGTTCTATCTATGCAGTTTGGGATCTTGTGTTTAGCTCAAGAGTGTTTTCGGGCAAATATGCCCCAGGAAGCTTCCCGCTTTTCTACTAGTGCATTCCAGCACCTGCCTAGGACTATGGAAAGTTTCAGGAAGTGAACTCTTGGATGGGCTCTGATACGGGAGATTCATTGGTGCGAGGTGCCCCTTACTTGTATCTATTTGTGGTCCAGTTTGATGAAAATATGTATTGGAATTGTTGTCTTTGGTTGGTGACATTCATTAAAATAAACACAGCATATTATATAGTTCTAGTATTGGGGTGTTGGAAGGGGCAGCATAAATTAACTAATCTAAATTAACTAATCCCTGAGACAGGAACTCAGATACTTGTTTTGACCTTGTAAGCCCAAGGGTTTGATAGCATTGAATCTGACTGCTTTTTTTCTACAAACTTGTTACTCACTCATGCTTGATTGAAGTGCATTATTCCACATGTTTTCATGATGAGTTTTCATTCTGTTGGTTTTGCAGGTGTCAGCTTATTTAAGATGAGTACTTTATGACAAGTGTATGATAAAATGCAGAATCAAAAATGTTTCAAATTACTTGAGTCTTCATCAGAGTTGCAGTCCTATGCATGTTTACTCGAAACTAAACCACACCTCATCCATTGGGCCTTACTCCCAGGAAAATGAGAGTTGAATTGTATCCTGAAGCTTGCATATGCAAGCTTGTATATCAGCTTACAATTAACAGAATCACCAGCTGGTGATACACACACACACACACACACACACACACACACACGTACGTGTGTGTGTGTGTGTGTGTGTGTGTGTGTTAGGGTATCTACTGGAAAGAACCCTACTAGTATTCAGTATTCTAATCTTTGCATTTATTTTTATTTATTTTCATTTCTATACTTTCTTTATATATCTATTCTTTATATAGATAAGAAAAAATCTCAAAGTGGTTTTCAACACATTAGAGCATCATATAAAACAATCCAGAATCATCTTCTTCTTTGGCAATCACTTGTAGCTGTAAGATTGTCTTCCATTTTTGTTTTGACTACGTCAAACCAACACGGCTACCTACTTGTAACGGTCTTAACAGTGCGTCTGTAAGTGACTGTAGAGGCCAATTCTGGATCCACATGTCCTTCCACAGTGGGGACATAGGTTTCTGGGTGGGAGTTGATCACAGTGAGAGTTTGCGAAACATGCCTTCCTCTTAACTCGTCCCTCCTTTTTGCCCTGAGTTTATGCTTCTTCAATGTCCATGACACCTTTGGTAAAGGCTGTTTTCCAGTTGGAGCGCTCGCAGGCCAGTGTCTCCCAGTTACCAGTGTTTGTTACATTTTTAAGGATTTGCCTTGAGAGCATCTTTAAACCTCTTTTGTTGTCCATCGGTATTTCGCTTTCCATTCTTGAATTAGAATGGAGTAGTTGATTTGGAAGACGATAATCAGGCATCCGAACAACATGACCAGTCCAACAAAGTTGATGTTGAAGAATCATTGCTTTGACATTAGTGATCTTTACTTCTTCCAGTACTCTGACCTGTCTTCCCAAGTGATGTGTAATTTTTTTTGGAAACACCATTGATGGAATCTTTCATGGAGTTGTAGATTGCGTTTATAAGTGGTCCATGTTTCACAAATGTAAAGTTGGTAGTACAATAGCTTTGTAAACAAGCATTTTGTTTTCCCTGCAAATGTCCTGGCCCTCAAACACCCTGTGCTTCAATCAGGAGACTCACACAGCTCAGACTATGCTGGATTTCAGCATTTATGTCTGCTCTTTTTGAAACATGACTGCCCAGGTAGGAAAAGTGATCAGCACTTTCCAACGTTTCACCATTAAGTTGGATTTGTGATGCTGTAGAGGGGTCGTTTTGTGCTTGTTGGTGCAGCATTTTGGTTTTTTGGATATTGAGCGATAGACCAAGTTTTCCATAAGCTGCTGCAAAGATATTTAGGATGATTTGGAGGTCATCCTCTGAGTGTGCACACACTACATTGTCATCAGTATACTGAAGCTTTGTGATGGAAGCTACGGTATATTACTCTTTGCTTTCAGCCTACTCAGATTAAATAGCTTTCCATGTGTTTGATATATGATTTCTACCCCAGTGGGGAGTTTCCCTTCGACAATGGCGATACAGTTGGGGCGATAACACATCCCTGTTTAACACCTGATTCCACTGTGAATGATTCACTTTGAGAGCAGTTGCTATCTGCATTTATCTGGGCAGCTGATTTTCAGAAGGGCAGTACGTTTTACAGTGTCGAAGGCCTTAAAACATTACTGAAGAAAGTCAAATATTAAGTATACATTCAAAGCAACATAATTAACAGGAAACCAAAATATTATTTTAAATATTTCACAATAAAACATTACACAGGAGGTCACTTATCCCATCATTGTGCATAAACCAATACATTAAAAAGTTGTTTTGCTAGAAAGGTACCTTGAAAATGCCAAGATTGTATTATCATTTGTATTGTGGGTAAAATTTCAGTTCTGGGATTCAGATATATGCCTGCAGCAGAAATTCTCATGTTGGCACTGTTCTTCAAATTGTTGTAGAAAAGTTCCTTGGAGATTTTGTGGAAAGGGGACTTGGTTTCAGGATATATCTTCTTTATTAATGTTTATTAAATCTGTATAACACCCTTTATTCATAGATCTCAGGGTGGTTCATGACATAAAATTGAGATATAAAAAACACATCTTGAGATGTTGTGTAAGAGAATACACAATGCCTTGTGCTTGCATGCATCTTGAGATTTTTTTGTGGCTCTATGTAAGAGATGGCACGAGTCATTGCACTAGCACCTTTTTCAGACATTGTGGAACAGATTGTAGAATGGTTAGCACTACAAGAAGCACTTCGCTTTTTTGTGCTAAGTCAGGAAAAGCCCTTTTGCTCACAGAGCAGCATCGCTGGATCAAACCCATTGATTGTAGCTGCATTTCAAAGGATACCATAGAATTGACCTCTGTTTGCCCAGAAATACTTCTTTGTATGATATATTTTAAAGCAGTTTCTGTCCTGCTCTTTAGATAAAACCTTTCAGCACAGCAAGCACAATAGGTCTAGGTGCCACTTGATAAGCTGTCTTTAAAGTAGGAAATATTAAAAGCAGTTTCTAATGCAGTTCTTGAGTAGGAGAGAAGCACATGCTCACAGGTGTTCTCTGGATCACAGCGTATCTAAATATTTTTTGGTACCAGAGTGCTATAGTGGATGGAGTGTTTTATTTGAAAGTGTGGGGCTATATAAAAAAAGATCCAGTCTCACTCAGTTATCTGAACTATTTAGTGACACTATCCCTAAGGCTTTGAATGGGTTACAGTGTTAGAAACATACAATCAAATTTCTATTTTTTAAAAAAATCAAGATTTTAAAAAGCCTGCTTTTTAAATCTCATTCCCAGTTAGAGGCTTAATGCTGGCTTAATGCTGGCTACCAAAAGCAGAAGGCTTTTGACACATGCTTGGATTTTAACAAGACTCTGAAGGAACAGTGTTTACTTTATTGTGAAACCTCCAATGAGAACATTTCTCTGTGCCCACAACAATTATCATGTTTCATTTTATGCATAGTGATCAGATCAATTGGAAGTTACACTTCTCAGAAGAGTAAGTTTGTAAAGATGTTTCCAGTTGTTACATTGTCTACTGTTTTGAAACGCATGGATGTTAACTATGCATTGTATTATTCCTGATGAAAGAACTGTGTGCTTAAAACAAAATTATTTTAAATATATTTATTATACAGAAATTCATTGTTTCATGACTGAAACATTAAGTACTTTTTGTCACCTTTGCATTGCAAAGAATTTGCTACATACTATTTTGAAATGCTGTATGTGTTGTGTATGAAATATATATTGTGTATTCAGGTAGTACCACCACCTGTTACTTTTAATTTTATTTGTGGCTTTCAGGAAGTACCAGTATGTACATTCCTAGCCTTTGAAATTGGATCCACAGTATCAGAGGTTTAATTTGGAGGTGATAAGTTGATCCATGATTTAAACAGAGACTTCTCTGAAAAGTAGCAATAGGGACACCTGACCCTTTCTGTCAGTGTTTTGAAAAGTTGCTCATTGCAGTGTTATAATGTATGATCAGACTGTAGTCCTATAGAATTCTGTGAGTCTTCTGAAAAATGTTGAACTGGCATTAGTTTGGCTACAAAGACTGGCGTACTACAAAAATACAATGTCATGTTAATTTTGCATGCTGAAAAATATCTAAACATTTCACATTTTTCCCGAATGGCTAAAAGTATTGGAACTCCTATATGTGATTTGTTGGGGGTTGGGAGGCAGAGCAGTAAAATTTATTTAGGTTGCAATCCTATGTAAACTTGCATGGGAATAAGTCCAGTTGAAACTAAATTGCTTTTCTTCTGCATAAACATATTAGAGTTTTGCTATTAAGTGTGTTTTTAAATGTTATATTCAAAGGGCTGCATCAATGGGGTTGCTCAGCTTTTGTAAGTGAAACAGGGAAGGGAGAAGTTTTGGCAGTGTCTCTTAAATCTTCTCCAGGTGGTTGGGGATCCTCAGGAGCAGGACTGAGAGAGAATTGCTTGCTTGCTTATTTACCGTGTTTCTCATATTATAAGACATGTCTTATATTTATTTTTTCCTCAAAAACACACACTATGGCTTATTTTCAAGGGATGTCTTATTTTTTTCCTTCTCCTCCTGCCGCGGCCGGCATTGCTGCTGTGCCTATCACTATGTCTTATTTTCGGGGTATGTCTTATATTCCTTGAATGCTTAAAAATCCTGCTATGGCTTATTTTATGGGTATGTCTTAAAATATGAGAAACAGGGTATTTATTTATTTATTGCATTCGCATCCCACCTTTTTCTCCAAGGAGCTCAAGCTGTACTTCCACCTCCTCATTTAATCCCTAAAACAACCCTGTGAGGTATGTTAGGCTGAGAGGCAGTCACTGGTCCAAGGTCACCCAGTGAGCTTCATGACTGAGTAGGAATTTGAACCCTAGTCCAACACTTACCATTACACCACACAGGCTGTCTTTCCAATCCACTGATGGCAGTCATACCATCAACTGAGCACTGCTGGTAGATACTACCCAAATAAATCCAAAGTTTTACTTGGAAACTGTTTTTATTGGAATGCTAACAGCGCAGTATTAAACGTGTGTACTCAGAAGAAACCCACTTTAATCCTTTCTTCCATGTAAGCCACATAGAATTGCAGCCTAAGGAATAGTATGTCCCCACTTTTTTTAGATGTTAAGGGTTTATGGAGACACTGAAAATGCCACATTTTCCAACTTTGATTTTAGATTTGAGTTGCATTATCTTCTAGTATTTTACATTTTCTAGTATTTGCCACCCCACATCACTGGTCTTACTGTATTTTATTTTTAAACGCCGGCTCCCTCGGCCAATAATGCGAGATGAGCGCGCAACCCCAGAGTCGGTCACGACTGGACCTAATGGTCAGGGGTCCCTTTACCTTTACCTTTTATTAACTTTCTATACTGCCCCTCATCTGTGGGAAACAGGGCAGTTTACAATATAAAAACACAAAAATACATAACATAATAACAAACAAAAACAGTCCATACACACCCCACAATTTTAAAAGCCATATACTGTATTATTTAATTAGGCAAATTTTGCTGACTATTCCTGCTTACCTGGAACATTCCTGAGTTGGAACCATAGTAGAATTCAGCAGAGGAGAAAGCTGAATAAGTTTATTTTTCTGGATAGCTAATAAGAAGTGTAAGTTACCCCAATGAAAGGATATCTTAAATCAGAAATGTATTGTGCACTGTAGAACATATTGGCACTTTGAGAATTTGATCTCTTTGGGGTTTTTCTTTGAACCATTTCTGCCACAAGAAAATTAGTTTCTTCTAGATCTTCAACCCATTTAAAACAATTTTTAGTTGAGTAATCAATTCAATTTGTATATGGGTAAAGATAATATTTCTGAAGCAAGAAGTATATGATTAATCAATTAAACCTTGTTACAGGTAGGTAGCCGTGTTGGTCTGCTGTAGTCGAAACAAAATAAAAAAAATTCCTTCCAGTAGCACCTTAGAGACCAACTAAGTTTGTTATTGGTATGAGCTTTCGTGTGCATGCACACTTCTTCAGATACTTATCTACGATACTTATCTAGGGTGCTACTGGAAGGAATTTTTTTATTTTGTTTCAATTAAACCTTGTAGCTCTAGTCACCTTCTCCTGCTTGTCTTAAACTAATAGTAATGGAGCAATTGTAGCCTGTATGGGAATATGTTGTTTCTTTTACCTTCCATTTGGGCAAATCACATGGAATCCACTGGAGAGAAATAAAATCTGGATATGAATGTTGGAGAGTGTTGGACACAATGCTTCCTGCTGTTTGGCTTGCTGCTGACTGCTTATGAGGCAAGCAGCTCTCACCCCTGCCCTTGCCAACAAATAACATGACAAAGGATTTTTTTAAAAAGAAGGTGATGTAGGAGACAGGAAGATAAACTGCTGCCTCCCCAGTGGCTTTATAGAATATTTGGAAATATTTGACCATGGTTGTATAATAGTTGCTGATTTTACACATGAGCATGAAAGCGATACCACCCCTTTGTCAACACAGGCTAGTATACTGGAACATAACCATCTGAGAAGCTAAGAAGCCCTCTTTGGTCATTCTACCTCACATGATTCACAGTTGTGTGCAGCAGGCAGTGGGGCTGCACTTGCTGACCCTGCTGAGTAAGCCATGCAGCAAAGTTACTCGGTATTCTCATACTTGCCTTGTATATCAACAAGGTTGAAACTATCTAGGCTAGGGCGTAGAGCTTGCCCAGACATAAGTGAAAGAGCAGGAAAGTATTTACCATCCTGGTTTTTTAAGCAATATTTTATTGCTTCTTCTGAAGGGGGTCTCAAGGGTATGAAAAAGGAAAGGACTACTTATTTATTGTTGTACCTAGAGATCATCCTTCAATTTCCTCCATCTGGTCTAATTTCTGGCCTGCAGGATCGTCTGGGAAGGGCAAATACGGAAGGTCTGCTTGTATAATAAGATGCAGCAAACCTGAAATGAGATTAGGAAAATGATTTTCCAGAAACTGTGGGTGACTTAACTTCCCAGTATTATTCTCTGATGAAGTAGCTTCAGAATTTTGAAAACAGGACAATGTTATACTTACTGCAGAGTGAAGCCCCCCCCTCCAAGTTCCAAGTGTATATGTGGATGGCAGTGCATTATGAAACATTGCAAATATCTCCCAGGACCATTTTATCTTGAAGAATCAGAAGCATCATTTCCATACTTACTTGCACTCTTTACCTAAAATGTGAATTTGCCAAGTAGGTGCATGACAAGAGTTACAGTGGGGAGGGAATCAAACTGCAAGACAGCCAATCCATTTAAAACACACACAAACATACAAACATACAAAAACACACACACGTGAGAGACCACATCTGCATAACAGCATACTTCCACATCCACATCATGGTAGAGGAAAATGCTCATACTAACCCAAACTGATATTTGCTGCCGTAGATAAGTAGACGTTCACAGATGGACATCTGTGTGGCAGATTCCCCTGGCATTGCAAAAGTAGGCAAAGCCCTCTGTTGCTTCAACATGGGAATGTAGCTGCTTCCCCAGCTCCTTGAATTTTATTTTATTTAGAACAAAATCTAAACTGTTTAAGCAAAAAACAACAACTTACAAGTGATGTAGATAAACTACATTTGAGATAGTGACCTTGTAGTGCTAGTGAGTGTGCACATGCCTGTATTTTGTGCTATATCTGCATGTCAGAGTGAAGCCACATGACAAGCACTTGTGTCAAAAGCATACTGTATGAAACCTTTTGGTTGCTCCTGCGCTGACAGAGAATTCTCATTACATTATGATACTGCTCCAAATAAAAATTTCCACACCTCCCCACATTTTTTTTAAAAAAAACAACCACCATCTGTTCAAAGATCATTATAGTGTATTGCAGGGGGCTTACTAAATATAAACAGACACACCAGTGGAAAGGAAATGCTTAAAATTATGCATTAAGGTTGTTTGCTGTTTGCTTTCACCAAGTTGTTTACTTCTGTCTTACCCGTGTCAATGAAATGAGCAATAAAGCCACATATGCTTGAGGATAAATATATCTATATATAAATGCATTATCCAGGTTTCTATAATGGATGTCATCACAATATTCTGCTCCATATAGCAAATGGAAGAACTTAACTTCTTTGTTTACCGTTGTCTTAATTTCCCTTCCTTCCCCTGTTGCCTCCCGTATCTTGAATTCTATATTGTAAAAGATCTGTCTTTGTGGTGTTACTCTGTAAGGTGCCATGCATATTCATGGTGCTGTATGAATTACAGTAATAATAATAATTCTATGCACAAATTGGGACGCGGGTGGTGCTGTGGTCTAAACCACTGAGCCTAGGGCTTGCTGACCAGAAGGTTGGCAGTTTGAATCCCCACGATGGGGTGAGCTCCCGTTGCTCGGTCCCTGCTCCTGCCAACCTAGCAGTTCGAAAGCACGTCAAAGTGCAAGTAGATAAATAGTTACCTCTCCAGCAGGAAGGTAAATGGCGTTTCCGTGTGCTGCTCTGGTTTCGCCAGAAGCGGCTTAGTCATGCTGGCCACATGACCCGGAAAAACTGTCTGTGGACAAATGTCGGCTCCCTCGGCTAGTAAAGCGAGATGAGCACTGCAACCCCAGAGTCATTTGCGACTGGACTTAAATGTCAGGGGTCCTTTACCTTTACCTTTTTATGCACAAATTAGATTTTTAGCATTTATCTAAATGAGTGCTTTAGGTTTGTCCAGATGTTTAAATGCTGTAATACCCCCCTCTCACACACACCCGGCCAACTGATTAAAATAGCATTGTTGTGGAAATCTGTTTACAAGTATTCAGTTTGATGTGGTGCTAGGAGAGAGCAATGGTTGTATTGAATGGATAGTATAGCTGATGGTAAGGGTTCCATCACCGGAATGCAGATGAAAGCAATTTTTGCAGCCCCTGACCCTGCAAACTGTTAGTGCTTCTCTCTTCCCCTTTACTTCCAGGGACCATCCAGAGCTGATCTTTATTTATTTATTTTTTGCGGGGGGGGGGGTGTTGGCTTCAGAGAGAGGAAGAATAGCTGAAAATTGTTTTCCTCTTCCTTACATTGACTACCGTGCTATGGTCCATGGGGTCACGAAGAGTCAGACACGACTAAACGACTAAACAACAACAACACATTGACAAAAGGCTACCATCAGCTGAATAATGCTGTTGCCTACAACCCTATGTCTTTTGCTATGTAAAATGCCATGTCTAGGGATGGTTTCTCTCTCTCTCTCTCTCTCTCTCTCTCTCTGTGTGTGTGTGTGTGTGTGTGTCACTCTTATCTTGTGTCACTTACCCCAATATTTTTTTAAAAAATAATGCATTAGTTATAGCACAGTGCTGTTGGTGTTAGAAAAAGGAGCGGGTAAGAGAATAGGGGCCAGCAAACTTTTTCAGCAGTGGGCCGGTCCACTGACCCTCAGACCTTGTGGGGGGCCGGACTATATTTTGAAAAGAAAGAGAAAAAAAATTCCTATGCCCCACAAATAACCCAGAGATGCATTTTAAATAAAAGCACACATTCTACTCATGTAAAAACATGCTGACTCCTGGACCGTCTGGGGGCCGGATTGAGAAGGCGATTGGGCCGCATCCGGCCCCCATGGGCCTTAGTTTGGGCACCCCTGCTGTAACCCATTCAAAGCCTTAGGGATAATGTCACTAAAGAGTTCAAATAACTGAGTGAGACTGGATCTTTTTTATATAGCCCTACACTTTCAAATAAAACACTCCATCCACTATAGCACTCTGGTACCAAAAAATATTTAGATACGCTGTGATCCAGAGAACACCTGTGAGCATGTGCTTCTCTCCTACTCAAGAACTGCATTAGAAACTGCTTTTAATATTTCCTACTTTAAAGACGGCTTATCAAGTGGCACCTAGACCTATTGTGCTTGCTGATTCCCGGACCGTCTGCGGGCCGGATTTAGAAGGCGATTGGGCCAGATCTGGCCCCCGGGCCTTAGTTTGCCTACCCATGGAATAGGCTGAAGGAGTGGGCCCATAATGCACAGTGATTGATATTCACACACAAAATGAGCAGGAAAGAGCCATAGCACATATTTTGTATGCAGGAGGGTCCAGGTTCAACTTCTACCATCTCCAGATAGGACTGGAAAATATCCCAGTCTGAAACCCTGGAGTGCTCAAAATTCTGAACGAGAGATTTGGGAAAAGGCAGTTTATGCTTGTATGAGTTGACATCACAGTGTCGCAAAAAACAATCTTCAGTTCACTTTTCTATTTTGTTTGTTGTTCATTAAATTTGTATATTGCCCTATACCTGTAGACCTCAGGGTGGTTCACAACATAAAATTACAGTATAAAAAACACAAAATAAGCAATAAAAATAAAATTAAGACAACCCAATAACCCCCCTCCCACAACACATTTAAAAGGGCATTAGATGTCAATCAGCCCAAGGCCTGGTTAAAGAGGCACATTTTCGCCTGACACCTAAAGGTGTATAATGAAGGTGCCAGCCAAACCTCCCTGGGCAGAACATTCCACAAACGGAGCCGCTGCAGAAAAGGCCCATTGCCACTCTCTGAGCCTCTCCTGGAGGAGGCACACACAAACATGCCTCAGAGGATGATCTTGGGGTCTGAGTAGGTCCATATATAGAGAGGTGGTCCTTCAGGTATTTATCAATCTATTGATATGTCATAGCTTTAGGAGAACCTAGATCAGTCCAAATGCACATGACAGGACTACAACAAAGTATTTATGAGCTAGGCATTAAATGTTGAGGTGTTTGTTTTGAAAAAAAGTCTAAATGTCTGAACACACCCTAAAAATGGATTTAATCAAATACCAAAGTTTTTGCTTCTTTATTGTGTTACTTGGCATTTGGCACAGCGGTTTTAATCACCATCATTATCAAGTCCATATGAGGCTGCTAAACTGGAGATTGTATTGAAATCTAGGCAGAAGTCTGCCTCACATTGCATGGCAACAATAAAGGAACAGTTATTAATATCTACATATGCCTCCCGAATGTTAGCATAAACAAAAGCTCCTGCCAAGTACGGTGTCTGATCTCGCAAACAGCTCCCTAATGCAAAAACCCTCCAACTCTGAAGGTTAGGCCTATCCTTTCTATTGTTTAGGTTGCTTGAAATCACTTCCTGACAATCCTTTTTTCTTAGCCAAACTGTTTTAAATAAATTTCTGCCATGCTATCTTTGGGTGAAAAATGCTCAAAATAAAGCAGCTGATAAACAATACATGATGAAAACAACATCAGATAAAATCAAATGCTATGGACCAACAAAACACAGTAACAACAAACGTGGCCAAATAAACAAGTCTTCAGGGGCCACTTAAACTTTGGCTGCAAGGACTAGGGCCTCCTGGGGGCAGTGTTTAGTAATTGCTATTCTGTGCTACAGAAATATATCAAGAATTGGCTTAAAGCTCTATTGCAGTAGAGTAGACTCTATTGCACGGGTGTCAAACACAAGGTCCGCGGGCCAAATCCGGCCCGCGAGACCTCGTCATGTGGCCCGCGTAGCCGCTGAAGGGGGGAGGGTCAGACTGAGCCCTTCCGCGGACTCCTGTCCGTCCACAGCCGCTGGCCGGCGCCAGGGCTCAGCGCGCGGGAGTGCGTTGTGAGCGCCCAAAAAGCCTCCGGAGCGAGGGGAGGGAGCGGGGAGGGAGATGGCGGGCGCGTGCGCCTGGGCCGATCGAGCCATATTGGATATGAGGCAGTGAGCGGAGCGCCGGCGAGCCTTGCCTGAGCCCTGGCAGCGGCACGGGGCTGGAAAAACTCCCCGCAGGTAAGGCGGGATGCGGGGCCTCGTGGGTCGGGGGTGCCCGCCGCAGCTGCTGGGCGCGTTTTGCTGTGTGGGCGGCAAGGCTTTTTTCTGGCTCCTGAAGTTTGATGCGGGAGACGGCGAGGGAGGGCGGTAGCAGCAGCCAGGTGAGCAGGAGGAGCGCAGCGCTAGGGGAGGGGGAGCGAGCAAGCGGCGAGCGCTTCGCTCGGATGTGCAGCCGGGAGACGCCGCCTCCGCCGCAGCAGTACGAGCGCCAACTCCGCGTGCGCTTCTCGCGCTCCGCGCAAGTTCCCACAACACAGGAGAAAGGCGCTTTGCGCCCTCGCACCTCCGGGCCCAAAAGGGGGCGCCTGCCCGCCTGCCGTTTCCCTTCGCATTTGTTTTCCTGCTGTACTTGTAAAAAGTTCATAGGCGCAGACCACTGGAAGGTGCTCCTTCCACCAAATTTCACTCTGGGGAGCCCCTTTGCCAGTACCATTGATGCCTCCTCCTGTGGGACTCTTCTTTCAGAAAAATTAAAAAAAAGTTAATGCCTTGTGTTTGCCATATGTGTAATAAACAGTGATTGGCAATATTTGTATATTTTTTTTAAAAAAAAATTACAGTCCGTTACCAAAAATCATTTTACAATAATTGTACATTTGAATATCTACTTGCCATTATTCTGACTATGTTTCTGCTTTCAGAGCTAGTTATTACTTACATTATTACAAAAAACAGTAATAATTGAATGCAGTGACAATAATTTATGATAATAAAGAGTGGACACATAGTCCTACAGATAGAACCGGCCCTTTGAGGGTGACCAAACTGCTGATGCGGCCCCCAATGAATTTGAGTTTGACACCCCTGCTCTATTGAGTACAGCAGTGATGTTACAGCCTAAGTGCAGTGACCAAGTAAAGATAACGTTTTAACAGAAAGTCTCCTTAGAGTTATGACAAGATATAGAATATCTTGTCAACTGTGACTCACACCCAATTTATGTACTAATTCTACCACCCATTCTTGGTCCTCTATAGCAGCGTTTCTCAACCGGTGTTCCGCGGCACACTACTGTGCCGCGAGACGCTGGCTGGTGTGCCGCGATGAGAAGGGTGATTTGCATTGTCACGTCGCTGACCCGCCGGAAAGGACAATGCAAATTGCCCTTATCGTCTGCCCGCCTGGGGTCTGTGCGTGCCGTAATTTAAAAGAAACAACAGCAAGAGCTCAAGAATTTGAAAATTCCCGCGACGGCTGTGATTTGTTCTCGCGAGAGGTCAGCCTTCCCCCTCCCTCCTCCCACCCACCCCCCGCTCGTTTCCAGCCTGCCGGTGAGTGATTGCGGGTGGGGGGGGGGAGGAAGAGGACGACGACGGAGAGGCTGCTGCTGCTGCGCAGACAGACACCGAGCGAGAGGTCCACAAGGTCCGGGGCCACCATTATGGGCGTGCCCACTGGCCCTCACCTTCCACGGTTTCGGACTTGGCAACACCCCGGACTCCTTAAGGGAGTACCCTTCCGCATTTCGGGGGAGGTGATGGCAGCAACCTCCCCCCCCCCCCGCACCTGTACCTTCAAGAGAATCCAATGCCTACTGCCAACCCCCAAGTTGTGATGAATTGCTACGAGGTAGGCGAAAAACCACCAGGCCTGAGCCAATTTGCCAAGTGGGAAAAAGTCCTACCAGGACCCTTAACGGCGACCAACCGAAGTCCGCAGCAGCGTCATAGAGGAACCCTGCCTAAAAAGAGGGTGGGTGGGTGGGAAAAGCAGGAGCCGGGTCGAAGAAAAAGAGGCCGATTCCCCCCGCGGGCCTGCTTAAATGCACAGGCCACGCCCCCGCGAGGAATCCAGATTGGATGTGCCGAGGGCGCGCCGCGGCGGGGAGTCAACCAATGGGCTGGGGGGAATGCTAGCCATTCCCCCACCACGTGAAGTCCTCGTGTGCCCATAACATCTCCTCCCCCCGAGCGGGAAGAGATTTTGCTGCTGTTAATAGTCACTACTACTTAACCTTAAGGTTAAGTAAGTGGTTAGTGGTAAGGACCTAACAGAAGCAGAAGACATCAAGAAGAGGTGGCAAGAATACACAGAGGAATTATACCAGAAAGATATGGAGGTCTCGTACACCCCAGGTAGAGTGAAGTCAAATGGGCCTTAGAAAGCACTGCTAATAACAAGGCCAGTGGAAGTGATGATATCCCAGCTGAACTATTTAAAATTTTAAAAGATGATGCTGTTAAGGTGCTACACCCAATATGCCAGCAAGTTTGGAAAACTCAGCAATGGCCAGAGGATTGGAGAAGATCAGTCTACATCCCAATTCCAAAGAAGGGCAGTGCCAAAGAATGTCCCAACTACTGCACAATTGCGCTCATTTCGCATGCTAGCAAGGTTATGCTTAAAATTCTACAAGGCAGGCTTAGGCAGTATATGGACCGAGAACTCCCAGAAGTGCAAGCTGGATTTCGAAGGGGCAGAGGAACCAGAGACCAAATAGCAAACATGTGCTGGATTATGGAGAAAGCTAGAGAGTTCCAGAGAAACGTCTACTTCTGCTTCATTGACTATGCAAAAGCCTTTGACTGTGTTGACCACAGCAAACTATGGCAAGTTCTTAAAGAAATGGGAGTGCCTGATCACCTCATCTGTCTCCTGAGAAATCTCTATGTGGGACAAGAAGCTACAGTTAGAACTGGATATGGAACAACTGATTGGTTCAAAATTGGGAAAGGAGTACGACAAGGTTGTATATTGTCTCCCTGCTTATTTAACTTATATGCAGAATTCATCATGCGAAAGGCTGGACTAGATGAATCCCAAGCCGGAATTAAGATTGCCGGAAGAAATATCAACAACCTCAGATATGCAGATGACACAACCTTGATGGCAGAAAGCGAGGAGGAATTAAAGAACCTTTTAATGAGGGTGAAAGAGGAGAGCGCAAAATATGGTCTGAAGCTCAACATCAAAAAAACCAAGATCATGGCCACTGGTCCCATCACCTCCTGGCAAATAGAAGGGGAAGAAATGGAGGCAGTGAGAGATTTTACTTTCTTGGGCTCCTTGATCACTGCAGATGGTGACAGCAGTCACGAAATTAAAAGACGCCTGCTTCTTGGGAGAAAAGCGATGACAAACCTAGACAGCATCTTAAAAAGCAGAGACATCACCTTGCTGACAAAGGTCCGTATAGTTAAAGCTATGGTTTTCCCAGTAGTGATGTATGGAAGTGAGAGCTGGACCATAAAGAAGGCTGATCGCCGAAGAATTGATGCTTTTGAATTATGGTGCTGGAGGAGACTCTTGAGAGTCCCATGGACTGCAAGAATATCAAACCTGTCCATTCTGAAGGAAATCAGCCCTTAGTGCTCACTGGAAGGACAGATCCTGAAGCTGAGGCTCCAATACTTTGGCCACCTCATGAGAAGAGAAGAATCCTTGGAAAAGACCCTGATGTTGGGAAAGATTGAGGGCACTAGGAGAAGGGGACGACAGAGGACAAGATGGTTGGACAGTGTTCTCGAAGCTACGAACATGAGTTTGACCAAACTGCGGGAGGCAGTGCAAGACAGGAGTGCCTGGCATGCTATGGTCCATGGGGTCACGAAGAGTCGGACACGACTAAATGACTAAACAACAACAACAACAACTTAACCTTACATACTTTTGAGCTTTGCAGAGATCTGTCATGCTTGCATCTCATTGCCTTTGGGCCTAAAGTTAACATTTTCTTCTCTCTCCTTGTGTTCATGCACACATTACACCTATCTTTGCAAACTGACAGCAATGTTTCATGCATCTGATGAGTGAGTTCTGGTCCATGAAAGTTTTTGGCACAATAACACTAAATAGCAGGTCTTAGAAAAATCAATTGTGATATTACCAAGGCTGTAACATGCTAATTTTCATATTCTTTGTATGAGTTGTTAGAATTGAACTTTTTATATTACCCAAAGAGACAGCACAAGAATAAATGTATTATTTGCTTCCAAACTTTTTATATGAACTGTGGGGAATTGGTACGGTGGGGGTGGGGGGTGCACAGACTGTGGGGAAGTAAATTGCAGGGGAATCTATAGCAACCTTCCATTCACCTGTTTTCTGAAATTCAGCTCCCCCATAACTTCCCTAGTGTAAATACAGGCAAATGGTTTCACTTAGTTTTATCCTTAGCTACAAATTACTGAAACTGGGCTACTGCCTAAATGTTTGCTTTTTCTGATTGATTTGAATAGGAATTCAAACAGAAGGTCTAGCTAAAAGTTAAAAAGTGTGTGCAGTTCATGAAAGTATGCCTGACTGAAGACAGTTACAGGTGCCCACATTAACACAAAGAAGTGCATTTAGGAGATCCAGTCTGGTTTGTCATCTTCTGAATGTATATTTATGAAAGTGGTTATAGTTTTTACGATCTATCAAACTTTCAATAGGACCTGTGGATTTGCATAGGGTTCCATATATCATAGTTCCTATGTCACCTTTTGGAAATTGTTGTCATAGTTTGCAAAATCAGGACAGTGCTTTAAGCCCTTGTATGACTTGAAGGCACTTCTGCTTGTGCAGATTTTATTCCACCCCCATCTGCAGCCCCAAAAGCTACATCCCATGCTATTCTGGAGGGTCCTCCAACTTATAGGAATGGCTTGCGGTGAGCAGTCAAGGTTTTGCAGCAGGAAATTGGGAAGAGGGAGACATTTTTCACTAGTTTTTTTTTTAAAAAAACTATTTTTTATTAACTTTTTCCAAATAAACAAACAAAACAAAAACAATTTTTTTATACAATTCATCTTATATTCACCCATCTCAGTTCATTTCGCTCTGCCGAGCTGTGACTTCCCTTCCTCCCGTCATTCGGCTTTATTTCTCACTCTTATCTCGCAGTTCCTTTTTACCCACATTTTAAATCAGTTCGTAGGATTTATTTCAGTCCTGCAAGTGTCGTACTGCTACAGTTCTTCTCTATATATTAAATGAATTTACTCCATTTCTTTTGGAACTTTGTCTCTCCCTGGTTACGGATCCCACAGGTCAACTTTGCTAACTTTTAATTTGATTTGATCTTCTGTATATCTTTTCATTATGTGAACAGATCGTTCCTAGTATTATGCTCTTGCATTGTACTGCAAAAGCTACCCTCTTCTTCACTGATGAACTTCTATATGGCATTTACATTGGGCAAATATACATAGCATGGGTAAACACAGAATCCAGATTAGAGAATTCTCTAAAGGTGACAGTTAAGTGTTTTGCTATGTATTGATGTAGGAAATAATTGCATATTAAACTCTGTGCCTGTCTTCTGATAAGTAAGTCCAATTGAGTTAAGTGGAGAGTTACTTTTAGGTAAGTGTACATAGCAGCAGTGGGGAATCTTTGGCTTGCGGGCTTAATTATGCACTCCAGTCTCTCCAAATAACTTGCAAGTCCATCTTCTTTAGACCACATCCACTTGGGTAATGTTATCTGCTACCACCTATCAATCTCTTCCGCCACTCTGTCTTTAAATCACAATTTTTGTAGCTTTCCATCTGACCATGGCACTTCCTACTTCAATTTCTCCTTCCATCACCACTTTCTGTGTGGCATGGGTTTATTTTGGAGGTCCCTTCGGCAGCATTTAAAAATGGTACTCTTCACAGTGTCTGGTATCTGTTGCTAAGGTTATTACCGGGACACTCTGGACACTGTGATTTACTTCCTACCTTCCTTTGCATGACCAGCTTGAAATCAAGGTGGACTCGAAAGGAAGAACTGGGACCATGCTTAGAACTTCCAAGGAAAAACTATGTATTCTTCCACATGACAGAGTGGATCCAGTTCCCTACCAGTGTGTAGGAGTGCAGGCTTAAGCTATGAACCTGTTGAGTCCTCCTTAAGAAATTGGTACCACTGCAGGTACCAAAAGTATAATAGAATTTGAGAGGGTGAGGGATAGACCATCAATTAAAGAGATTGTGTTTGGATCATCAATAAATTACACAAGGGGCATTTATACTTGGTGTGGAGGGGGGATTAAAATGTGATTAAATAGTTCATATAGTGAGTTTAAAAAAACGAATTATTTTCCCCAAATATGCCTCCTTTTCTCAGTTAATATGGACTAGCTGCAGCTGTGACATAAAACCCCTAAGCTATCTCTGTAAAAATATAAGGGGGTATAGAAGGTTATAGAACTGGTTACTCATGTTTTGTAATGTAATTATTAACTGTTTTTTCTATTGTCATTCAGCAGTGTGAAGTGTTTTGTAGTGCTGGGTAATAATGAAATTATCTTTTGTTTGTTTTGCAGAGAATGCAGAATCTATCGATCTTAAGCAGTTTTTTGACCTACATTTTTCACATATATATTACATCTTCTTTGAAAATTTTGTGACTATTGAAATTAGTCTTAAACAGAAAGGTAAGAATTTTTATTAAAATGTTTGACTTTGATTTTAATTTTTACATTTTGCACTCATTTCATTAGAATTACCAGCCAGTGCTTCAGTTTCTTCTGCAGTGTGCTGGTTCTCATAGGTTCAAAGTTTTTAGTTTGGTTTACTAAAAAGAAGTAAAATAAACATGCTAAGCTATATCACTCTCTAGAGCAGGGATAGCCAGTGTGATATCTTCTAGATGCTGCAGCCCCAGCCAGTTGTCAGAAATGATGGCAGTCGGATAGAGGGCAGCATATTGGCTGCCCCTTCTCTTGGGCATCAGGAAAATTTACGTTGCAAATTATTAAAAATTTTGGAAAACCCACAACACCAAGCTATATTATTAGATGTTCTGATGATTCATTGTTTAGGCTGCTGCAGTGCATTCTGCAGGGGACTGCCCTTGAAGACAGTCCACAAACTGTAGCTGGTGCAGAATGCAGTTGTCAGGTTACTTACTGGTGCCACAAAGTGAAATCATGTGTCGCTGCCTAGCTGTCTGTTTGCCAGCGGGGCTGATTTAAAGAGTTGAGTCTGGCCTATAAAGTCCTTAACAGCTTGGGACCCCAGCATTTGAAAGAGTACTTCTGGTAACCTGGGCCTTAAAGTGTGAAGGACAGGCTCTGTTTGTAGTTCTATCAATAGTAGTTTGTTGTGTGATGCTGTGGAGGAGTAACTTCTCCCTTATGACCCCTGGAACTCCCTCCCACTAGATATATGGGCATCTCCCATGTTATCTATTTTATATGTCATGAAAGTGTATTTTTGCATTCAAGACTCTGGAGATGGCTGATTTCAATAACTTATTTCTGAACTTACTGTTTTATGATTAAAATAATCTGTTTTATGATTTTGTATTTGTGTTGTATTTTAATCACATATTTGTGTACCCACCCACCTTGTACCTGTGGGTTGAAGGGCAGGCTATAAATATGATAAATTTCTCCCTCTTAGGCAGCTGGGTAAAATAAAATAAAACGGTGATAGTTAATTATTACAAAACTGTAGTTATTTTCACTATATTTAGTTGCTGAAAACAATCCTGTTATTGAATTTAGGTCACAAGTCACAGAGAGAAGAACTAGATGCAATACTTTTTATTTTTGAGGTAAGATTCTTCCAATGTAGAAATTCTGCTGTCGTCTAGGTCTTTTATTCTGATCGCTTTTTTTAATACACATTCTTGTAATGCAAGTGGTAGCTTGTAAAGGTTAAGCTGGAAAGTCAAGAATTAGTCTCTGATGAAGGGATAGTTAGCTGGACTCTTAACACTCCTTGTCAATATGGCCAGTACAGTGGATGCTCAGGTTGCGAACGTGATCCGTGTGGCAGGCACGTTCGCAACCTGCAGCGTTTGCAACCCGCAGCGCCGCGCCTGCGCATGTGCGGGTCACGATTCGCTTTGCACATGCACAGAAGCACCGAAACCCGCAAGTAACCCCTCTTTGGTACTTCCAGGTTCGGCGCGGTGCGCAACTCGAAAACGCACAACCTGAAGCGTCTGTAACTCGAGGTGTGACTGTAGTCAGAGATAATGAATTGTAGTGCAGCAACACTACATGGGCTCTTCATCCCTGCTTTAACGGTTCCATATAATCCATTTGTGGATTTTAATTACCTGTTGGTTTTTTATTTTTTATTAGTAGTAAAATAATAGAATTCCATAGTTGGAAGAGATCATAAGGGTCATCTACTCCACTCTCTGCAATGCAGGAATCTTTTGCTCAACATGGGGCTCAAACCCACAACCCTGAGATTAAAAGTCTTATGCTCTACTGAATGAGCTATCCCAACTACAAGTAGGACTCGGTCAAATGGCAGAAGGTAGAAGACTTTGGGGGTAGTTTTCATTGACCGTAAACCAGAAAACTGCTTTTAAGTATCCGGAAGGACTTTTGATTAGGTTTCATATTACATACCCCTTAACACATACACCAAATTTACATTTATTAAAAACTCTCTTCCTCCCACCTTTCTAAAGAAAATCTACCAAATTCAGTTTAGAATTATATAACTCATTTGTCCCAAACAAACAAAAATCCATTCATCCAGAGGGTATACACGATAATAAATCCTTGATAACTGATTTCAACGAGGTAATTCCAAGGAAGTGATGCATTTGATATAATTCCATGTCATATTGTAAAAAGCTGCTAATTCAGATTGGAGAGGAATCTTAAGTGTCATGTGTGGGTACTTAAAACTAGGGTTGGGGGGAGTCCCAAATTCTTCTTTTCTTTGAATTTTAGTCATGATTTCCAATTGTATAGACAATTGAAAAAGGCACATGTAGACCCTTGCTTGCAGCTTGGTCTGTATAGCTGGAACTTCCCAATTTGATGTTTGATATAAACATCAGCTAAGGATTTTTGTTGCTGTTCTTTAAATTAAACCAATGAATTGTGTCAGCTTTGATCATTTCACAAAAGAAAACTGAGTCAATAGTAAATTGATGTGCCAATTTATCTCCACTTCTCAGGTGACGTTAGAATATCCCATGCAGACACTTGTGGGCTGGGGATAAGAAATTACAGTGCAGCTTTTTTGTTTTAATTCCAAAGCACATTTCTTTTATGGCAACGTTGTTCTTGCTTGCATTTGTTAGCAGTTCAAGTGGATGTCTAATGCCGACAAGGGAAAAAAATCTGAAATGAAAAAAGTAGTTGTAAAACTTATGAAGATCTGATCTGAAAGCCTCTGAGGTCCTGTAATTAAAGTCCTGTAATGAAAACCAGGGCCACCTTCAGTAACTTTGAGACAATACACAAATGTGTTAAATGACATACCTAACATAAAACTATGCAAACCAGTTTGTTTGTTTGTTTGTTTAAATTCAAAATTATACATAAATAGCTTTAAATTCACTTTGTTAACCCTTCTTGTCATAGTAGATTATTTTGTTTTCACTTCTAGTGATGGTGGTCTTCTGAATTTTGTTATTTTTGAATGTTTTTAAATACCTGTTTCTAACGGTCTTTTATTGATAATTTTAACTTTTATTTTTGCTTTTATTTTGTAATCCTCATAGAAGTTTTATTTCAATGAAGCTGTATAAGAATTTTATTAAATAAGTAATTTGTGCCATTGTGCCCTAATGATTGCTCCATGTATTTATTGACTTCTGCTTTTGTAGAAAATTTTACAACTTCTTCCAGAAAGAATTCATCAAAGATGGCAGTTTCACAGTATTGGTATGTATTGGTAATATGGTAATGGCATTATCATTTTTATTAATGTAATTAGTATTCTCAAGCATCAAACAAACGCTCACACAGCTTTATACAGTGTTATCTGCTGTCATGTCTAATTAGTGCTCTTGGAGAGAAAAATATAAATGTCATGGATTGAAGGAGGAGTGGCTGAATTGATGGCCTGGGAGCTAGACCAGACCTCAAAGTAAAATTATTCCCCCACTGGCATTCTGATAAACTTTAATTAGGGTCTGATTTAAAGAGTTTGATCAATGTGTTTCAGTTGTAGGGGGCAGAAATATTTGCATGTTCAAAGATTAGAGATATCTTACATCTCTTGTAAAATTAGTGATGTGAAACATCTCATTTTGGATTTTATATCTAAAGTTGAGGGCTTATCCTCTATGACTGCAACAGAAATGTGGACACTTGACTGGGTGGGGAGGGCCTAGTTTGTGGGGCAAAATGCACTTCCGATCCACATGAGAAACAGAGCCGCAATACAGAAGTTGGCCACCTGGGGCTTAGCGAACCCAATTCAAAATGTTTCTTTTGTTTTGTCACTGATTAAGATAAGTTAAGGAAAATTCCATGCGTTTGCTACTTTGCTAACTCATGCACACATTAGTATGTAAAATTTCTAGCAAATGCTGCATATATTACGGTAGTCATGTTTAATGCCTCTGCATAGCATGTTACAAAGGCACAATGAATTCATTAATTGATGGGAAATTCATGATTGGAATTGAAATTAAAATATAATTAACATACATATACTTTAAATTATAATCAACATGAATTATGCATGTTTCGTACTCCCGCAGAATCCATCCAATGCTGCAGTGTCGTCTTTATTTCTTTGATGGCAAACTAGCTATTACTTTTGCTGAATGTGATATTTGGAATTATTTTATTGTTTGTATGGAGAAAAGTATAGGTCCAGTTTGATTAAACAGATAGAGAAGGTGAACTTTTCTCACTTCTGGCATTAAGTTTGTTGCCAGAGGGCATGAAGGCTCACCAAGATGAATCAAGAGTTTGCCAAGGACTTGTTATGAAGACTTTATTAAGTCCGACCGAGGGCTCTCACACCTTAAATTGGCAATGAAACAACAAATACTGAATGTGTTGTTTTTTCTTTTCAGGATTGATTTTAAAGAAATTACTTCACACTGGGAATTCTTTAAAGGTATGACGGATAACCTTGTTTTTTCTTTGTCAAAGAAGGGGAGGGGGTAAAGAGTATTTGTAATGTTGGGTCAGATCTTTAGAAAGCTATTTAAAGGTGTCTCATTGACTGTAATTGGATTAATCTAAGAGTTGTATTAGCATTGGGCTCAAGTAACTGTTGAAATTGTAAATTTTACCTATAAATGTGAAATTAAAACATTTTATCACTTTGTTCTTCAAGATTCGTCGTGAGGGTGTACGTCTCTTCCTCTTGTGGTTGCAAGCACTTCAAAATAATTGTAGCAAAGAGCAGCTATGTATGTTTTCTTGTTTAATTCCTGGATTTCCATCACCACAGTCTGAACACGGGCCTCGAACACTAGATAATCTCATTAATCCTGTGCTCAGTGTTCAAGAAAGTAAGTATGTAATGGTCATATGCATACAGTATATTTGTCATTAGTTGTTGGCACCTGACTGTCTCAAAAGACAGTGAAGTGTACCTCCAGGGGTGAAGTCAAACCACTGTGTTAGCAGTTCAGAAGTGACCCCCCCCTTCGCCAGGGTGCAAGCCTAGGTAGTATGTATGGACATCCAGGGCTGCCCAGACAAGAAGACTCCACTTTTGGCCTCGCTGGTGTGGCCCAAAGGAAAACAGAGCAATACTTTGACACCAACTTGGCTGCAGTAGTTGCCAGAGGGACGTGTACAAGGCACCACCCAACCATCTTAGGGACTCCACTCCAGATTTGTGTAGGGTTTGCTCCTTAGCCTTTACTTCTCCTGAAGATGACACACAAAGTAGTGTAGGTTTAGGATCAGAGCTTTCCTTCTCCTGGATGGGCTACCTTCCCACGTTGTTGAGCCCCATCTGCCCCTCACTTCCCTCTACAGCATGTGCAGAAACTGCCTTCTTGACCATTGGACTCACAGTTGGTCTCAACTGCTCAATCCGCCGGAGGCTGTCTTCGCATGCAGGGGAAGTCCCTAGCTCACCGAGGGTTTGAGACCCATAAGCGACCCTCACCTGGTTTAACCAGCCAATCAAAGTTGTTCCCAGAGTATGGCCACTGTCACATGCTGACAGCTTCTAGGAGCCACAAGTGAAAGCTGAGTGGGGCGTCGGGACCAAAATTGTACACAATACCCAAGAAGGAGCATGACTTGTCCCCCACCAGAATTACTACCCTTTCCTTACACTCCCCACATTCCCCTTGTCATTAGTAATGCAGTCCTAAGCATATTTACTCAGAAGTAAGGCCTTCTGAGTTTATTATTGAGTTTAATGACTGAGATGGAGAGCATATTGCAGTCTTCCACTTGTTTTTCTGCACCCTTGGAAAGAATTACCATTGAACTTAGTGGATCCTCTTTCCCACCTTCTGCCTTGTGTGTCCCAAAACTGCAGCCTGTTAGCGATTGGGTAGGAGGAGGGAGCATGTCCTTTTTGATGATCCAGCCCTTGCTGGACTCCTGGTTTTTCCAAGTTATTTCTACCTGAATCAGAAGTACTGTAACTCAATACCTGGAGCTCTGGGGGAAGGCGGGATTGCTAGAAGTGACATGCACTTATCTACATAATGGATGTTATGTTGCAATTCATTCATATCCCAGAAGGTTGGTTGATTCATAGTTGAGCACGGTGTTAAAATAGTTCCTTAAGATAGAAATAATATTCCTTTACTGTATTGTTCTTCTTTGCGTAGTTTTGTGTTCACTGATTGAAGAACACTCCCTGCATTAAACAAAGGAAGCTATGTGCTTATGAACATAAACTGAAAACAATCATGCATTAGCTTTCATAATGTACCGTATTCATTTTATTTATTTATTTGAATTTAAGACATGTATACACTGTAACATACCCAACCTGACAACCTGAATATTTATTGTTTGAGCAGCACAAGTGACTGTAGAAGAAATCACTCCACTTGTCCCCCCACAATCAGGAGATAAAGGACAGGATGATCTAACAAGCTATTTTTTAGAAGCACTTTTGAAATACATAGTAATTCAGGTATGTTGTGTTTCCTGCATTTACTTGAAAAACTGATATGTAATTTTATTATTGTCGACTGCAGGAGATCCACTCTATTCCAATTTCTTTCTCTTGCTGAATAATGGTAATCTGTTTAAAGCCATTTTTACAGCCTAATTGCGGGTTGGAAATGCTTTAAGTTTAGTATAAATTGGACCTGCTGTTCCGAGAAGAGAAGAGCTCTTTCCATCCCCAAAAGGGTTGCATCCACCAGAGGTTCCTGTTCTGCATCCCCAGATCACATCCCACACTGTTCTAGAGAATAAATTTGGTTCTTAGGGAGTTGCAGGCGGGAAAGGGAATAATTTAAAATTTTCCTTCCATCCTGTGTGAGCATCCATTTTGCACATTTCTGTTCTTTGCAACTTTGAATCCAACTTATTATATTTACCTTCATGACTCAGAACCACTTACAGTGAATATATTGTTAGATTAACTTAAAACACTTCAAGAACTAATGGTCCTTACTTCCCTGTTAGAGTATTCTAATGCACATAAATGTCTCTCCCAGTGCCTTCATAATTTATATGGGTGAATCTGGCACAAAGCAAGCTTTGTCTTCTCTTTTTTTTCCTTATTTACTCTCCAGTATTGAAAGGCAGATATGAGAGTACAGTGCAGTTTTCTAAGTCTTTTCAGTTCATGTTTTTGTCCTTGCAGCAGGTAAGAAACAGGAAGATGAGTGTATAAGGTGCAGAAGCTTCTTCCCTTGTCTCCTTCTAGCTGTCTCTCCCTTGGCTCCTCTCTTCTGTTTCAGGAAAAATGTAGTGGCAGCAGAGTATCAATTCCTCTGTTCCATCTTGCATGGAACTCAGTCATATGAAAAGACACATGCTAAAATCTTGTACAATGAAGGATCTGGAAGCTGGGCAGAAATTAAATTATAATTACTGCACTATTTCTGCACATTTTTTAAATAGGAACACATTAACATGCAGAGAGAAACTGATGGAGATTGTGTAGTTGAATATAAATAATATTGATTCCACATACCTGTTACTTTGGGATGTACTGCTACACTCTTTTGGCCTCCTAAATACCTGTAAATAATCTAAAATTCATTTTTGTAGGTCAAAAGCCTGGAATGGAAGAACAAAGAAAACCAAGAAAAGGGATTTTCATTCTTATTTTCACATTTTAAGAAATACTACTTGCCTTATATTTTCCCAAACATGTGTAAGGAGAGCAGCTTGTATAACCCTGTACTTGGTAAGCATTATTTCTGTATCTCTTAGCAGCCTTCGCCATTTGTAATACAATGTTTGACACAGGGGCACAGTACTTCTGTGCTCTTCTTCTGCAGGATCAGGTCTTACATAATGGTAACATTGCAGACATCCTATGCCTAGCTTTGCCTATACCTAAACTAGCAGCTCTACCCTCTTGTATCTGTATTCTTACTAGGATTCGAATGGAAAAACTTTAGCTGGTTTAGTGACATATTCTTCAGCATCTTTTGAATACAAATGTCACTTTCTTTGCATTGAGAGGAATTCAGTGCTGCAATATTACGATTGTTCCATTAGCGCAAGCATTTCTGCTTTCCAGATGGAACCGTCTCCCCTCTCCTCCCCCTGCACACTGTTGTGGATTTTGTCCTGGACCCTCAAAGCCAATTTAGGGGGGGGTGAATGCTGATGGAGGAGAGGTTGAAAGCCCCTTTATGTTAATAGGACTTGTTGCTCTGGCCCCTGCTAGTACAACTATTCATCTTAATCTGACCCACTTTGTTGTAGACTGCATAAACTTTGGGTTGTATCCAGCAAAGTTGTCCCATTTCTGCAAGGGCTTCCTTTTCTCATGTGCCTGCATGTTGTCCTGCACATCTGCTGCCGAGGGTTGCAGAGAAACCAGAACACATTTGGGGAGTACACTGGGGGATGAGAGGAATTGGAAATTCTTTCCAAAAGCAGAGGTTCTCGCAGAAACAGGAAGACATCATTGGGTGCAACCCTTGATTTCCATAACGCTGGTTGATAGAACAATAATTCTTAAACTAAGCCATTTTTGCCTATCTTTGGGTAAACTCTTCTTTGTCTGCGTAGTATTTGTAATTGTGGTTTTCTTTGTACAAGGTAGAAAGTGATAGAATCCATATCTACTCCACTACCCAGCTTTATTACAGACTATGCTAGAGATCCCAGAAGTACCTAGACTGTTAATCATGTACGCAGCTGCTTTCCTAAGTGGTGGCCCTCTTGTGGCAAGTTGATCAATATTCAGCAACATCTTAGCACATGCCACATATGACTACATTCTAATAAAATGAGTTTAATCCTGAGGAAATTTAAGGCTGCTATATTAGGCCCTGAACCTCAGCACGTTTACTTGGAAGTAAGTTCTCTTGATTTCAACAGATTATTTCTAAGTAAGTGTGCATAAAGAGTTTCAGCTTTAGTTTGCTTTGCTACATTTTCTAACAGTGTTTAAAGCCTCATTCTTTAATAATATAGTGTTTAATAATACTGTTTGAAATTAATGTGAAACATTTATAGTCATACTTTATATGGGGGTGGGGGTGGAAGCATGGCATTTGAAATTATTTGCTCTTGTGCAATTAAATTTCTGTAACTCTTATGTACTGTTTCAAACTTTTGAGGCAAATTCCATGTAATATCTTTCTCTTTCTCATATATATATATATATATATGAGAGAGAGAGAGAGAATTGATTTGTTTGGATGGGTTTTATTGCAAAATGTATTACATGTTAGTAATGCCTGGTGTAACTCCTATCTAGTTGTATAGTGGCTAACTACTTTTTAAGTAAAAATTCCTTCATCATAACTTTTTTTTTATGTACCCAGAAATGGGTATATTAGCTTTGATTGGATGCTTTCTATCCCCTTATTATTTAGAAATTGTTTTCTTCTCTATAGAGATACCACAGATGAGACCAAAGCCACATTATGTAATGATAAAGAAAGATGCTGAAACCAATGAAGCAATATATTGCACAAAGGAACCCTTCCTTAAGGCCCGGGTTATTGTCATCCGATGGTTGGTGTCTTTCTGGCTTGAGCCAAAACCTCACGCAGGACCTCAGATTCCTGGAATGGAGGGTGAAACTGTGCCAAAGAATATTCAGGTAGAGCCAAAAAGGTGATTTGGGTGGGACTGAATAGGGATGGGGGGGGGGGGAGGGAGAAGCGGGAGATGTTGGGCGGGGGGAGGGAGAAGCGGAGGACTGATCTTATGCTCCGTTTCTCCACGCCGCCGCTTGGCACACAGCTGGCTCGGGGAAGGCAAGCGCCGCTGCCATCGCCAATCCCCCGAGCCGAAGCACAGTGGGCGCAGCGCTTGGGTCGGGGGACTGCCAGTGGCAGCGGCGCTTGCCTTTCCCAAGCCAAGCGCCCGCTGTGCTTCGGCTCGGAGGACTGGCGGCGGCCGCGGCGCTTGCTCGGGGCTGTTGCCGCCTGCCTGCCTTCCACGAGCCAAGCAAGCAAGCGCCGTGGCCGCTGCCAATCCCCCGGAGCCCATAGGCAAAGGTAAAGGGACCCCTGACCATTAGGTCCAGTCGTGACCGACTCTGGGGTTGCGCGCTCATCTCGCATTATTGGCCAAGGGAGCCGGCGTATAGCTTCCAGGTCATGTGGCCAGCATGACAAAGCCGCTTCTGACAAACCAGAGCAGCACATGGAAACACCGTTTACCTTCCCGCTGTAAAAGGTAAAGGGACCCCTGACCATTAGGTCCAGTTGTGACCGACTCTGGGGTTGCGCGCTCATCTCGCATTATTGGCCGAGGGAGCCGGCGTATAGCTTCCAGGTCATGTGGCCAGCATGACAAAGCCGCTTCTGGCAAACCAGAGCAGCACATGGAAACACTGTTTATCTTCCCGCTATAGCGGTTCCTATTTATCTACTTGCATTTTGATGTGCTTTCGAACTGCTAGGTTGGCAGGAGCTGGGACCAAGCAACGGGAGCTCACCCCGTCACAGGGATTTGAACCGCCGACCTTCTGATCAGCAAGCCCTAGGCTCAGTGGTTTAACCACAGCGTGTTCCTATGGGAAACAGTGCCTCTCAAGACGAATTTTTCGTAGGACGAATTGACCGTTGGAACGAATTAAATTCGTCTAGCAAGGCACCACTGTATCCTGAATTCAAGTTGTAGAGAACTTTGTATACCAAACCAAGAACCTTGAAACAGGCTTGATGGCATATGGGCAACCAGTGTAGATATTTTAATAGAGGTGTTGCGTGCTGTCAGCTATCTGTCCCCGCCAGCAGTCTAGCCACTGCATTCTACTGGCCCTGGTACTTCCAGATCAGGCCCAAGGGCAGCTCCACGTGGAGCACACTGCAATAATCCATTGCAATTATTGTTTGGGGAGAAATTAAACTTCTTATTTCATACTTTAGCCAGTACACCACACTACCTCTCAGCAGTGCTTTCTCGCAGTAGAACCGTTTAACCTAGAAGGTCAGGCTGTCATAAGTATATTTTCATTTCTGGTTTCAGAGAGCAGCTGCTAGCCTGGTTTCTAGAGAAGACAGCAAAAACGACAGTAGTGACAGACCTGATAGAAATGCAGAGCCAGAACAGTCTCATTCCAACACAAGCACACTAACTGAAAGAGAACCTAGTTCCTCCAGTCTTTGCAGTATTGATGAAGAACATCTAACGGATATTGAAATAGTTCGCAAAGTGTTTTCTTCAAAGAGAAGTAACGTTAATTTTCTTACAGAAATCTTTCGTCAGGTAAATAATTCCTCTATTTCTGAAAAAAACATCTTGTCCCCCAGCTGTATCCATGCATAAACCTCTCTACCATACTCAACCAGAGACAATTACTAGTTGTCATAACCCACTAGGCATTTGCCTATTTACAAGTTTGCTTCTGATTTTATTTAAAGAAATGCTCTCCCCTGTAATATCAATGTGTTCACCATCATCGTTCTTCAAATATTGAGGATAAATATTTGCACGTAACTTGGCGTAGATTAATGTGAAAGTGTCAAGCATCCGCAGGTTGGCCTTGCTAATTGTCAGTTAAGCTCACCTGACGTCCATTGCTCTTACGATTCCTAGCAACCTCTACAAAAACATGTAGAAAGGGCCTGTTGGCAGACTGGGTAGCAGCCCATGTTTACAACTCTCTGTGTTCTGTACACTTGAACTCGCATGTTTTTGTGCTTTGTGTTTTTCCTTCCTTGCCCTTGGCTGCCCTTCCAGATGTACATTTGAAAGTCCTGTATTTGTTCAAACCAAATTTGTCTATAATACTTTTTTAAAAAAAAGAGAAACGCCTTGAAAGAAACTTTTCAGAAGAGCTGAATTCCATTTGTACAATTTTGGAATAGATGCAGACCAGCATTGTTAGCACCAGCTGATATTTTGATGACATTTTGTTGAACTATTAAGTCTTCCAAAGGACCTAGCCATTTTATATAGTACAATTTTCCATCTATTGCTGTTGGTAAATGGATATGCAAATAGTATATTTTCTTCTCTTTATATTTTTATGCACTGTATTTCTTCTGTTTATATATTTGTCCGTATATCTATTCAGGTAGTAAAAAATACTTTAACATGAAAACCAGTTGGGTAGCTTTTAAATCAATTATTTAAGATGAAGTGCATGAATACTAGAATTGTTGTAGGGGGCACTAATGTTCTGTGATAAATGCTATGAGCTTTCCCCCCCTCCTCTAGGCATTTTTACTGCCAATATGTGAAGCAGCAGCTATGAGGAAGGTGGTAAAAGTATATCAGGAGTGGATCCAACAAGAAGAGAAGCCCTTATTTATGAAAGAACCAGAAGAAGTTGTGTCATCCAGTATAGACTGTGATGAAAATATTACAGAACATAATTCATCAGAGAAGGGAAAAGAAAGGGAGGAGGTAAACATATCAGAATTTCTTCAAGTTGTTCAGTTTCTGTTTTTACAAAGTAGCAAGTGTACTTCCCATATCTCCACACAGCAGCATTTTCTTACATTGCCGATTTTGGAAAACCGATTAGCGAACAATGAGATGTAGACTTAAAACAATCTAGTGTCAATCATATTTGATTTGACTTAAATATGCTAGGACATATCAAATGATATTCCATCAAACACTTTTTGGTTTTGGCTTTCTAAACAGATGTTACTTTTTAATGCTTTGTCAGGATTAAGTGCACTTTCACCTTTTGTTGGGAATCAAGCTGCACCATGACGATTTACTTGAATCCAGGCTTTTCTCTCTCTCGTGGTGTCTATATGGCATTCTTCATCATCTGGAAAATGATTGCTGGGAGTTTAAGGATTGCAGCTATAGCAGTAGTAAAAGTTACAAGAATTCCTGGAAAGAGACAACCCACGCGTCAGTGGGAACTGACTTCTGCAACCATAAGAAAAAAGAGTTGACAAGTAATCAAAACCTGAAGCCAACAGAGGTCCCCCACAGAGGGGGGAAACCAACCTTCTAAATTGCTAGGTCAAAAGATTAGTAGAGAAGGAAGTTCAAACTTTAAAACAGGAATGGGAACCCAGATCTAAATATCCTACCCAAAAGCCGCTCACCACTTGTCTAGAAGAGATCTGTAGTGTAGCTGTGCTGGCACTTAGATTAAACGCAGATACTCCGACTGGAGTTAGTGGAAGTTTTGTTCCACCTTATAATAAAAGAAAGTGTTTCCAAAGGATGAAGAATGTCATGCCTTCAAAAAATAAAAAGAGAGCGAGGAAATGAGAGTATTCTCATTTTTGGCTCTGTTTGAACAGAGAGAATGCTGAACTGTGAATGTTTTTAAAAGATGAAGCTGAAACTTTCCAAACAGAATATGAGCCATCCTAGTATGGGTTAACCAGGCCACTTGCTCTAGGCAGAAAATTGTGTGCCTAAATTTCTGCTAGGAAATGTTCCATTCCACCAATTGCTTGTTCAGTATGGTGGAGGAGCGGAGGGGAAGGGGGAACATAGAGCTTCCTGCTGCCCCTCCAAATAGCTGGTCCTTAGGCTTTTTCAAGGGCTGCACAAGCTTCCCTGCAGCTTTATTAGTGGGAAGGGGAACCAAATGTGCAGCACCCTTTCTGTATGCCATGCCTCATAAAGCTGGGTTAATGTATGAGACTGAAACCATATCTAGGGGAAGTTGGAAATAAAAAATTCCCTCCTGTATGTTTTAGGAAATCATGGGTAATTCTGGTCCTGTTCGAAATCCAAGCTGGACAAAAAATGGTTGTTATCAGGAGATTCCCCATAAAATAGCTGACTTGGATGTCATAGAACAAGGTATACGAGCTGGGGTCCAAGCAGTACTGCAGGTAAGGGATATATTCTCATTTCATTTTTCCATCTCACGGTGAACATTTTCCAAATATATATACTGTTGCATGCCCTGTAACGCTTGCATAATATTTTCTTCTGAATATAGATGTAAATGAACGTGCGTTGCAGTGCTAATGGTATAATCCTATACATTATCTCCATTTTTAGCAAAGTTGGTTTATTGAGTTAATAAAACACTGTTTTCCACTTTTGATTTTCTTCCACTGAAGTTCTGATATCCGTAGGTTTTCACACATGTATCAAAATGCATTGTGATTTCTAGGATGTTGCTGGTGAATCCAGGCCAGACTATATTAAGCTATACATGAACATTTAATGCTATTGACAAGATTTCAGAGGGAGTGTATATGTTGTGCACTTGGACTGTGCAGCTTCCTTTTAAGACAGCAACATTTTGCACGTCCCACAAAAAACACTCCCTGGTGTCTCCAAACATTTTTACACATCACTTGGGAAGACAGGCAAACTAATATCAGTGTACTGGAAGAAGCAAAGATCACCAGTGTTGAAGCAATGATTCTTCAACATCAACTTCGTTGGACTGGTCATGTTGTGCGGATGCCTGATTATCGTCTTCCAAAGCAACTACTCTACTCCAAACTTAAAAATGGAAAGCGTAATGCTGGTCTTCAACAAAAGAGGTTTAAAGACTGTCTCAAGGCAAATCATTAAAACTAGTATAAATACTGACAACTGGGAAACACTAGCCTGCGAGCACTCCAGTTGGAGAACAGCCTTTACCAAAGGTGTCATGGGCTTTGAAGAAACTCGATCTCAGGACCCAAGGGAGAAACATGCTAAGAGGAAGGCACGCTTGGCAAATCCACACCGTGATCAACTCCCGCCTGGAAACCAATGTCCCCACTGTGGAAGGACGTGTGGATCCAGAATTGACCTCCACAGTCACTTACAGACCCATTGTTAAAATCGTGTTTATGGAAGACAATCTTACTCGGCTACGGGTAATCACCTATGAAGAAGAAGAAAGAAGAGTAGATAGTGTCTACCCAATGCCAATTTAGTGCAATGTTTCATAACCCCAAAGATTTTGCTTTAGTTCATGTCATGTTTTATTGTGGACTGATTTATTGCATTTCTGTTCAGCTCTGTTTACAGTTTGCAGTAGTCATTTGTTAGAAATATCTGTCCAAATGAAGTTATAACCTCTGTTCCTGGAACAGAGTATAATTTTGGGATCACTTCGGCATGTTCCATAGAATTCTGTTGGCTCTAACTTTGAGTGTCTAGTAAGTCTAAATGTTCTTCAATGCATTTTATTCCGACTGTGATAGCAAGCAGGTGTCGAAACCACTCACATTTTTCTCGGCAAGTTTCAGACGATTTTAAATTAAATCTAATGTTTGCATTTATGTTAAGTATCACTTTATGGAGACATTTGAGTATCTTTCAGGGCCCCATTCTGAGCTTCTAAAATGTAAAAAAACAAAACCACAACCCTGTGATTTGTACTTGTGTTTGAAGTGTTTTTCCACTCATTAAAGTATGCCAAATTAGACTTTATTCAACTAACCCTGATGACATCCCAGTTCTTCTGCGGTAGTAATATGATTAATCAATGCAGCCAAGTTTAGCTCAATTCTCAAAATAATGGTTCTTATTTCCCTTTAATCACAGGTTTTCATAACAAATTCCTCAAATATATTTCTTCTTGAGCCAGCAAATGAGATTAAAACACTGCTGGATGAACATACGGATATGTGTAAACGCATTCTTAATATCTACCGTTACATGGTAGTGCAAGTTACCATGGACAAGAAGACTTGGTAAAGTGTTTGTTTTTTATAATGGGGTTTATTATTATTCATTCAAGTAATATATATGGGTTATCTCTCCATGGCCAGGAAGCTTACTAGATGGTCTTCAGCAAATTACTTGTGCTCAACCTAATTTATCTGCGGTATTCGCAACAGTTTCTTGTAAGGGCAAAATGTGTGTCATGTATGTCATTATGAGTTGGTTTGGAGGAAGGGCATTGAGATGCAAATAGGATGAATACATAAGGTAACTATAATGTAACTATTAAGCAATATCTCCTAAATTAAGGTTACCAGATTTTTTTCAATGAATCCAGGGACACTTTTCAACTTCAATGGATTTTGTCTGGGGACTGATTTGTAAATCCGGGGACTTTCCCCCTGGGAAATGGGGTATCTGGTAACCTTATCCCAATTTACTGGTGTGCAAAGTCTGCATTGTTTGAGTTAAGCCCCCCCCCCCCCAGCAGTGCATAGAAAATTAAAGAAGTTGAAAACTTAGTTCATAATGATCGTGAATTAATAACCTTCATATAGTCCAGGGGTTGTCAACCTGGTCCCTACTGCCCACTAGTGGGCATTTCAGGATTCAAGGTGGGCAGTAGGGGGTTCTACAGCACAAGCTGAATCCTTCCATCGAGCACTGGTGGGCAGTATGGAAATTTTACCATCAAGAAAGATGCATTAGTGAGCGGTAGGTATAAAAAAGTTGACTACCCCTGATATAGTCAATGCAGCTGCATAGTGGTATGTGTCAAGTTCCTTCACTGTCTTTCTGTGGATGCTAGGAGACTGAGAGTGGGATACATTTCCAGAATCCTCTTCGACTTCCGTTTCACTGGATCTGGTTTGAGTAAGAGGTCAGGAGGAAAGTAGCAACAAATGGTAAAGGCCATAACTTCAGAGGGATCAGTTAAAAGACTGCCTTTGCCACCAAAGTGCTTCTCATGGATAATGCTAAAAGGTGCTTGAGATGCTTAAGAAAAATGTATATGAGTCCACATATTATACAGAGTCTGATGTTGCTTTTCAGGGAACAGATGCTGCTTGTGCTGCTCAGGGTCACAGAATCGGTACTGAAAATACCATCTCAAATTTTTCTGCAGTATCAAGGAAGGAAGAATTCAACATTAGCAGGAAGGCTTGCTGGACCTCTTTTCCAGGCAAATGAATAAATATTAATTTTATTATTGTTCTAAGTCTTATCAGGTTGCATTCAGCTCACCTAAGGTGACTTTCACTCAGCACTGCGCTAAGATGAGATACCTGTTTGTTTACTTACATTTTCATAAGCCACCTTACAGTGCAAGCTCTTTCAAGATGGCATATATTTTTTTCCTTTAAAAAATGCCATAAATTACAAACCAGACAATAAATCATTATGCATGTGAAGTTCAGTTGCACGCAAGAATCACTACTAAATATATAGACATCCCACTTTGAACATTGCATTGATTTTGTACTAGTAATAACTTGAGGATTTCATGCAGCTAAGGCTGGATTTCTCCCTGTCTGTATCCTTAGCTTATTATTTTTGCAAAATATATTATGTGATCCATGGAGATTTGGAATACTATTGTGATTCTTGAGAGTCACTATCAGTGTAAGTAAGTGAAGGAGATGGATGTGCAAGGTAAACACATCTTATATCTTGAGTCTGACATTTAAAGCTGTTCTAGAAAGATGAGGAATTGGTAACATCCAAATAGAAAGAGGGAGGGAGAGAATGTGTGGTGTTATGGCAGAACAGTAAGTTGCATACACGTGTGTAACAGAAGCTGTATGGCTACTTTTGATAGGGAAATTTAGATTTGGGAAGATGATTTAGAGCAGAGACGTGGAGGGATAATAGTGCTTATCTGTTCTATTATTTTTCTGCTGTAGCTCTTTCTTGCAGGCTGTTTTCTTCCACAAGGATTAGAACACTTGTTTTTAAAAGTAAATACATTTCTGAAATCAGGTACAGCAGAAACTCAAGGGTAGAGAAAGGGATAAGCAACTTCCTCCTCATCACCATTTCTCCACTCCCAAAGCAGTTTGAACCTAATAGAAGTAGCCATCAGATTTTTATTACACACATTTGTAAAATGGTTTTCTCCCTAAATTAGGTGATAAAAGTTCTTCTAATATATGAGGTTAGGTCACCTATAGTGGTGATAAGCTGTGAAGCTTCTTAAAATCCTGTTTGGATAACATTAACAAACTCTGCTAATAAATAATACAATGAAAATGAATCAGTCATGCATTTGACGTGGGTTCTCAATCAGATCACTTTGTTAATGTACTTTGGTGACTAGGGGAATGAATGTAATGAACTTGGAGTGAATACCCCTACATGAAAATACATGGGAGCTCATTTAAGACAGTGTACAACCTTTAATCCCAATAATGACAGAACTTGCAGATGGAGAATCCTTTATTTTTATACTTCATCATTCCTTTGGATTTATTTTTGTACTTTTGTCCTTCCAGGCTCTGGCACTTTGTGTTTTACATTTTCAATTCTTTGTTTTCTTTTGTTATATTTCTTTCTTTTTTGAGGGGGTGTACAAGCAAGGATTTTTTTAAAAAGAAAATACATGTAAAAAGTAATGTCAGATGTTCTGTGGCAGATGGGGATGTTTTTATTGAATGAAGTTGCTTATGGCTGAATGTTCCATTTAGAATTTCAGGCCAGCACAACATAAGGCTGATTGAAGCATCTGGTCCTATATATGTTCCTCTGTTCTAATTGATGGAGGCTGTTTCTTACAACTTAGTTTAAATCCCCAAGGCCCATCCAGGTTTATCAGTTTTTAACAAAGAAAGGATTGAAAACAAACACTTTAGTTAAAATGTATTCTCCACTGTTAACATAGCTATGCTGCTCTCTTACGTTTTTACCATGTCTTAGAATTATTTGAGTTCCCTACCTCTCTTATGTTGCCATGTGATAAATATTACTATATTCACTATCTGCATGTTTGTTTGTAGACTCTCATAGTAGCTTGGATCAAGGCAAATCTAAATGTGTACATCTCCCGAGAACTTTGGGATGACCTTTTGTCAGTATTGTCATCATTGACATATTGGGAAGAGCTGGCCACAGAGTGGTCACTGACTATGGAGACTCTAACAAAAGTATTAGCTAGAAACTTATACAGCTTGGATCTCAGTGACCTCCCACTGGATAAACTAAGTGAACAGAAACAAAAGAAACATAAAGGCAAAGGTAAGGCAGACAGGCTTCAGAAACTAATCTAATTTAAAAATGTCTGTTAATGTCTTGTATGAAAGGAAGTATATACAAATGATCATTGCATAAGAGGGGAGGTCGAAACTGCACGCATCCTTTAAAAATAGGTGTGAGAGAGATACTGAAATATCCTTAACAATGCTTACATTTAAGTACAAACTACATTAGGATGTGGTACAGTAATCATACTTGAAGGCCAGTTTTATCATCCTTCAGTTCATTTTTAAAAATCCAGATGAATCTTTTGAAGAGTTCGTGCACATATGCCCAACACCCAGTGCAGTTGCTGATTATGGCTTCAGTTTCTGGTTTGGTTATAGGCAAATAAATTCCTCATTAGAGTGGAATTTGCCCATATTGTCACAATGCCTGCAATTCTGAGGAGCATTGGATCTCTTTATGAAAATATACTTTGACCTGTTATGCGAAGCAACAGGCTCATATACTCATGAAATAAATAGTCTACAGGACTGCAGTTTACAACTTAATGTGGAGTCCTCCTTAAGCAGCAAATCTGCTCTTAGTAAACAATTAAAATAGACCTAGTGCCAGGAAACTGTTCTGTTTTGAGTGTGAGGCTGGAACCCTTGCCACCTGCAGACCTACTCATGAGTGAGCACTCTTAACATGAGGTTGCTGTTGCTACTGCATATGCCAGACTGGGGGTGCTTACTGTCTTTTGCTCTTTGAAAGTGCAGACGGCATACTAACATTTTTTTAAAAAAATTTGAACCGAACTTAGATAGTGCCCAGAAGCCCACAGGTGAATGATTAATAGTAGTAAATAAAGTAACAACTTGTGTTGGCTCATAGCAGGCATAGTTCTGTCAAATTATAGGGAAGGTTTATAAGCCTAAATGTTCAACACAACAGTAGTAGTGGTGGCTTGTAACAGAAAGTGAAGAGCAATATGCAGGTTTCAATTAATGAGTCCCTGCGCAAGGACTTCCACTTATGCGATGGGGCTTTCCCCGCTCCTCTATCTACACTCCTGAAATTGGCTTGAAGTGGTGGGAACACCCCCAGAACACACGAGGGGAGATCACTCCATCTGGGAAGCCAAAATGCTTGCCCTGATGGAAAGATTGCCTTAGCACAATATCGAATTCCTCCCAATAGATTAAATAACTGGTTGGTATAATTGGGTGTGGCTTTAGTAGTCAGATTTAAATTAAAGAAGACGGAATACATACAAACACACACATATATATACAGTGGTGCCTCGCTTAACGAATGCCCTGCTTAACGAAATTTCCGCTTAACGAAAGGATTTTTCGAGCGGAGGTTGCCTCGCTACACGAATTCGTTTTATGAAAAATTCGTCTAGCGAATCGCGGTTTCCCATAGGAATGCATTGAAATTCAATTAATGCGTTCCTATGGGCAAAAAAAAATTCTATACATTCCTATGGGATTCGCTAGACGAATTTTTCGTTATAAGAAAAGACCCGTGGAACGAATTAAATTCGTCTAGCGAGGCACCACTGTACATACATACATATATATATATATATATACACACATACACATACTCTCCATGGGGAAGCCTTTGCTTATTTACCGGAATGATACACAGCATAAATTGTGATCAACATACCTTTTTATTTATTTATTTATTTATTTATTTATTTATTTAGATAGTTATCTACAGCTTGCTTATATTGTAGATCTGTCGATATAGGTTTGAGTTGAGACCAAAAATACAATTATTATTTAAATACTGTTTTGGTAGTAATATGTATTGAGTAACTCAATTTAAAGCTGAGTGGAAAATATAATGATCTTCATTAGTAATTATTATTATTTCATTTCATTTATATCCTTCCCATCTGGCTAGGTTTCTGTGGGGTGGACAGATACGTATTCATTGATATGTTCTCTCTCCCCTCTACTCTTCAGGAGTTGGGCATGAGTTTCAAAAGACTTCTGTTGATAAGTCGTTTTCAAGAGGCTGGAGCCGTGATCAGCCTGGACAAGCCCCAATGAGACAGCGCAGTGCAACAACTACTGGATCTCCAGGAACAGAAAAGGCCAGAAGTATTGTGCGACAAAAAACAGTTGGTATGTAATAGAGAACATAGCTGTTACACAAACAAAGTCAGAAGGAAAATTAATAGACCGAATGCACATAAATAACTTTCTACATATGCTTTGGGTGTGTCACAACTAGTAATACATTTTTGTATCTAAGTCTAGGCAGTCTTGTGTGGTGTGAGATGAAGAAGTAATTGCCCTTTGACTGTTAGATGCAAATTATTTTTACAGATGTACTCAAACACGTGGTCACTATGCTCTGATCCTGTGATCCATTATATATGTACCACATAAGAATTTGTCTTATACAACTGAAATTTTGTGTAGATTTCATCATAGACCCATTGCAACCACAGCATCTACAGCTGTTAAGACATCTGCTATGGACTAGAGCATACCATCCTAGGATGTAAGGAAAACTGGCAAGATCTTTTCTAGTAGCAAGTGTTTCTGTGTGTTTCAAACTAGAATTAGCTGGCTTTGCGTTCTAGTACACCTGTTACAAAAAGAAAGAGCTATAGCTAAGATGTTACTTGCACACAGCTTGTATGATATCTCTGAGGTGGCAACCGACCTTGGAAGGATCCCAGACAACCTGAGACCATCTCTGACATACATACTGTATATTCCGGCATATAAGACGACTGGGTGTATAAGATTGACCCTCAACTTTTCCAGTTAAAATACAGAGTTTGGGATATACTCACTGTATAAGAAATACGACCTGGCGTATAAGACGACCCCCGACTTTTGAGAATATTTTCCTGGGTTAAAAAGTAGTCTCATACACAGGAATATACAGTATTTTATATCATTTCATTTTACTTCCCCAATTTTTCAAAGCTGTCACTCACAGCTTTGGCAGTATAAAATAATACAATGCTACAATCGGCCAGCCAGCAGCTTAGCCACCCGGCATAAACATGTAATCTGTTCTCACATTTCCAGTGCTAGCTGAGATTTTTTAATACAGTACCTGACTTTCCCCTATTGATCTTGGAATGTTCCTGTAGCTACTTTCCCCCAGACATACAACCCTTGGCATTAATACTTTAAGAAAGCATTTGATATGAGAGCAAATTGATTATTAATAATTAGGCATATCTGAATCTCTAACAAGCCCCTCCTCTTTATTGCTTGCTGTCACTTGTGACAGAGTTTTGTATTAATTCCCAAAGCGCTCCCCTCAGACTTATTGATCTCTCAAATACAGTAATTTCTTTCCTTAGTTGACTCAGCGCCTTCATAGCACGCACATATACTACAATTGCATTAATACCAAACTATCTGGACCCCCACAGTTGCAGCAATTGGGTGCAGTGCAAGACTTAATATCCTGGTGTTAGTCGGGCTCAACCATGAAGAGTTTCCTACCAAGAATGTTGTGTGCTTTTCTTAATGAACTGTCCCTTAGTCCTTACCTCTTTTGCTGTCCTGTCCCAAGTGTAGGACACTATTAAACCTCAAATTCATTCTCCAAATGGAATCCCTCTATTTAATTTGATACCATTCACATGTATTCAGTTGTACCACTTAGTGTAAATTCCTTTCCCATTCTGTCTTTAAGTTTTTTATGATAAATGTATGGGTTTCCTTTTTTCATTCCAATTTTCAAAGTGTTTCTCCCCCCCCCCAAGTCCTGCACACCCACTCATCAGCTGATGTCACTGGTGTCTGCAGCTCATGAGCAGGACCCATCCTTTAAACCACGCATCCCCAAACTTCGGCCCTCCAGATGTTTTGGACTACAATTCCCATCATCCCTGACCACTGGTCCTGTTAACTAGGGATGATGGGAGTTGTAGGCCAAAACATCTGGAGGGCCGCAGTTTTGGGATGTCTGCTTTAAAATAATAGGCAAGTGAGACAAAGGAGCCTGGCCAATGCTGGCTTCTGCCTCCTCTCCTTGCCACCCGCTTAAAGGAAAAACATGGAGCTGCTTCAAAGGGTGCTTTTGTCAAGTGCTTTTAGGCAGTCCACATGCTCCTGTCCTGAATGGCTCAGACTGGAGTGTGGCGACTGTCTTAGAGCACTTCACAGGTTCCCCAGTGCCCAACTGCTAGAGGTGTGCAGGGACTGCCCCTATGTCAGTCGTGTGATATCATAATGTTACTGTGTGATTGACAGGTGGGCAGGCCCCTCACACCTATCTAATTTGGCCCATGAGGCCAATCTTGATAAAGATCTGGCCCATGGAACCGAGAAGGTTCCCCACATTTGATGTAGAGTGTTTCACTAAAGGGAAACCAAGATGTGAGACAATAAACATTGTTACGGACTTATTTGAGCTTAACCTGAAGCTCATATGACTTTATTTCCCAGTGTGCATCTACCGTGTTTCTCCAAAAATAAGACACCGTCTTATATTTATTTTTCCTCAAAACAACAACAACGGTGGCTTATTTTCAGGGGATGTCTTTTTTATTATTATTAAGTATGGTACAGTTTAACCTACAAGGTTAAACTGCCTATCACTATGGCTTATTTTCAGGGTATGGCTTATTTTTGGAGAAACACGGTATTAACTCTGATTGTATACCAAATGTCAGCATAGCAGTTTGTAACTGAGGTAATTGTACAGCCATAGAAACTATGTATCATGTTTGAGGCTGCTGTTATTCCTTATTAGCATCCTCCTTTTTCTCAGCTACTCAGTTGGGTAAGCAGTTTACCCAAGCATGTATACCCTTGTGCCAGATCCTCATAAACATTCCTCACAATAGCTGTCCTCCACTAGTGGTGGTGAACATATGATAGGCAAGTTTCTTAGCTACCATTTCTACATAGCATTAACAGATTCTAGAAAGATTGATGACAGTCAAATTCAGCCTCAGTTTGTTTACCAAAGTATGTTGCATCAAAGCCACTGAAAACTGCATGTCCACAACGAAGGCTTAAACACAGGCGTGAACTCAGTGGAGACAAAATGATGAATGATGTGCTGGCAGATGTTGTACAAACACAATCTGCTTTCCAGGCATAACAGTTTATTGCATTGAACTTTGGGGAAATCTGGCACCATGAAATGATTCTTCCCCTTTCCACACATATTTCTGCAGAAAGTAGAGACTGTGTTTGAAATCTGGGTTACATTGGCAACCAGAGGCAGATCCAGTTTAAATTCTGATTTCTTTCTGCATCACCACAGTATGGGCTCCTTCAAAGGACTAGAGATGACAACACATTATTTATTCTTGGTCACTTTTGTATAGGCTGTGAACAAAACTATCACTCTATAGCTGTTTCAGCCATCACAGTCTGATTCAGGTACTCTTGGAATTTTCTCCACATGGCCCATCTTTCTGAGTTTTGGGGAGCTTTCCTTCGTTCCTCCTCGGATTATGAGACCAATGCCCTCACCTGGCAATAGAGACACAGGTGGCAGTCAACCTAGTGGTTGTCAGGACGCATTGGTGTTGGCCCTATAGTTGGTTGATCCACCTCTGGAGTAAGAACATAAGTTCTGCACATACATTATATATCCCTACCTTTGTCCTTTGCTTATGGGTGTTCCCCAGGTGCATTCCAAAAGAACACGGAAGCGTTTGGTAAGTTCTAGACTAGAGCAAAAGGAGTAGACCATACATGAAGCAAATGGGAGGTATTTTCTTGTGTTGCTTTCCTTTAAACTTGGCACCATCATTGTTCAGAGAACCCTGAGACCCAGTAATATGCAGAGTAAACAAAAATAATGAGCATAAGAATAATAAGAATATTTATCCATGGGTGAGGCTGCAACAGATATAAATATATATGAAGCCTAATGAGAGAGAGAAGAAAAGTGAACAAAAGGAGTTAGGGGAAATGTCATCATTTTTTTCCTGAGATTTGTATACAAATAACATACACTTTGAGGGCAGAATAGCTCAATTGTTGCCACAGTCGAGTTTCAACCTGCTCATGGGCATAGGTGGGCCACCAGTGCTTCTTGGCTGTCATCCACATCCTCTGCAGGAGTAGGAGGATCGGGCCAGACCTGCACAAAAGTAAGAGCAGGCATGGTCAGTATAAACATAGGATCTCCTCCGTCCAGGCCCCTGGTCCAGTCCAAGAGGCCCAGCTGTGAGGGACTCCACTCCCATACCGCACACTGCCTTGTAAGGTACAAGCATTTGTTTTTTGGAGCTGCAGTATGTTTGCACATGCACCATGAGCCGAGGGTCAAAGGTGAGGCTTTCTGCTGGCCAAGCCCTGCAGTTACTTGTTGGAGGGTGTTCTCAGCCCTCGTGTATGAGAGTTTGCAGGGTGGCATGGTTGGTTCCCAGACGGCTCTCCAATTTCCCAGGCTGATCTTAGGGGTAGGTGGGCTCCATGAAGGCTTTTCTGTGTGAGGGTTCCTTGCTTGCTAGATGGCTGGTTCCAAGTGCCTGTCTGAGAGTGAAGCTCAGGGGAGAGGTGTGAGCAATAGCTGCATTCTCTCCCCTATGCTGGGGAGGTGGGTTTTGCTGAAAGTGCAGCTAAAAGTTCTCTTGTTTCTGTCTTTGCATAGTAGTCTGTGCTCAGTATTCCTGGGGGGGGGGGTGCAGAGTGTCCTTCCTCCTTGGTGCCCATTCTCCAGAGCCCGCCTCTAGAACCCAAATTCCCTACATGAAGAGTATGTGAGGATATCCCTGCGCCATGCAAGGTGTCATGTTGTTTGCGTTTGATGCATGCTGGTGCTGTGTGCTGATTTGCTACAGGCCTCCTCAGTACCAGGAGCTCTTCCATGCTGCCATGGGTGTAGCTGGTAAGGGGAAGCAGCTCAATTTTACCAGATTGGTCCTGCCCCATTGTTTTCTATGGGACGGGTCTTTCTTGGGCCAGCCATTTGATTAGTGGGTGTCCCATCTGTTTGTCATGGTCTGAGGGGAGTGAATGTGACAGCCAGGCACCCTCAGCCCCAGCAAACCTCTTTCTTGCCCTCAACATCTTCCATTTGGGGGCATTCTGCCAGGTGGTTCAGTGGTAGAAATAATAATAATAATAATAATAATAATAATAATAATAATAATAATAATAGTGGTAGGATTTAGTTCCTCTTCAACTACACCTTTGGCTGATTAACATCTTATACCCCTTTTAAATGTGTTTGGGGAGGGAGGGCTATTGGTGTTGTAATTTTATGTTGTGAACTGCCCTGAGATCTGTGAATGAAGGGCGGGAGACAAATTTAATAAATAATAATAGTTCTGCCGGCAGGGGAAAGGTCTGCCGGCAAAGGGATATTTCACTGGTGTGGATGGCTCTGCCATATCCTAACTCACTCCAGCCTGATGAGTCTGGGTTTGGGATTGCATAGTGAGTCTGATTATCACCAAAAACTATTGAGTGTTAACTTGGTTATATAAAGCTAATATTGTGGATAGAACTCAGATAACATGAATATAGTTAGTAGGCTCTTCAGATGCATTGGGCACATGAAAGTCATTCGCTCACTTCAGCTATGTAATCAGTCCATTTATTTTTAAAAAATCCATTTATAAAAAGGTGCTTCAGTGCTTTAAATTAAGGAAGAATCTGGGCTGAGAATTTCCTTCAGATTCAAATGGAATGAGCAGTGCTAAACTCAGAAAGTTATTGGGGATGGTGGAGTCTGGATTGTACTAAGTTGGATGCGTTAAAACCCTGAAGTTAACAATGTAGTCTGATTTTACATTTTAAGATTATGATGCAGAACTTTATGATCTGAAAATAGAGACGATGTTTACACTTTTGTAACCCCAGAAAATCTTTAATAAAAACACTTTAAAAAAAGATTATGATGCAATTAGGAGCAGTGGTCTGTACTGCAATTTATAATCTTGTAAGGCGTTGAACTACGAAGCCATTGCTTAGAATACGGTAGATACCAGGGGATAATACCAGTGTAGTAACTTAGATCCAAGGAGGGCATATGTTAGGCAGGAAAGTTGGATTCTCACCTTGTGTTTAAAAACACTTGCTTTGTTTTTCTGCCTCCATGTTTTAATGTTTCCATTTAGATGGCATGTTTTGCATCCTTTTTTGTTGTATTGGTATATTTTAGTTAAATGTTATGCTTCCTCAGACTTTTACAATTTAAGACATATTTGATTTTTGTTTGCTTAAAAAACTGAATTGTTTAATGTTCTAAATTTAATTTCTAAAGTAATTCCAGCAATTACTTAAAATAAATGCTATTAGGAAATCAGTACAACTCATTGTTTGAGGATATATACATACACACTCTTAAGCTATTCAAGTCAATGATTTATTTACATGGAGAAAATAATATGTAACTAGCTTGATACAGTTGCAGCTACTGTATTGGGAAGTGATCCCATAAACATACTGGCTGAAAAATGTGCTGCTTTGAAATTGCCGCTAGTAAACTGTGTTTGGTCCACTTTAAGCTAGTTGCACTTAGTTCCCATTGAAATAAATGAAACTTAAGTCATGAGTAACTCGACCAAATGGAACCTATGTTAAGGTAACTTAGGCTACAATGCTACAGCTGCTCACCTGAGTGTAAGCCCCATTGGAACTCATGGGACTTGCTTCTGAGTAGATGTGTATAGTATTGTACTGTGAGTCTGAATCCAAAGCATATTAGTCAAATGTTACATTCCCTTTACAGATACTTTGACAGGGATAGAGTGCAAGTGAGGACATATTTGTAAATGTCTGACCTGTTCATGAAGCTCCTATGACCAGAAAGGAACCTAGTTTGTTTTAATTATTCGAATTATAACCAGAAGCTCTTCAGACTACAAAAGATGCTTACTTTAAAAAAAAAGTTAGATCAGAGCAAGTGCAAGACATGTGCTTTATCAGTGCACAATTGTATACACTCTTTAGTGTTCATGCCATGGCCTTCAACTTGTTGACATTTTTCAACTTGGGAAGAAGTTCTATTGAGCTCAGTGGCGCTTCTGAGAATACACACCTGTTAGTATTTTGCTTTGAATACACAGTAATTGTAGTTGTCAAAATATAGGCATTATTGCTGTCTAGCATTTTTTTAAAAATCAGCTCAAAATGTTTTATGTGCCCACTGATTATTTTTTTCCTTACAGCTCTGCCAATATCTGCTGTGCTGAAATGTTTTAATTTAAATTTTATTCCTTTTTATCTTTGTTTTCTCTGTTGCTGCTTTTTCTGTGACACAGCCTTTCATTATAGTCACTCTTCTTTTTTTTCCTTCCCCACTTCTTTCTTTTCCTTTTTTAAAGCCATGAGAAGCCGATCCATTGGTGAATGTGCTCTGCCATCGGCCTATATACGCAGTGCTAAAAGTGCTCCTGTTCTGATCCATACTTCCAAACCCTTCTTGCCTGATATTGTTCTCACTCCCCTTTCTGATGAGCTTTCAGGTAGTGCCACCTCTGCTAATTTCTGCACCCCCTTTTCACTTTTTTAACCCTTCTTCTTTCAAAAACTGCATAATCACTACATTTTTCAAAGTAAAATATTTAGGGGTGGGGAGGAAATGGGGAAGAGATGAGAGTGGATATTTTGAGTTTTGTGGTATGCTATGTTTACAGCTCATTCTGGAACTGTGAGAAGCTAGCGCTGTGCCAATTTCTATAGAAGTAATGCAATGTTCTGCTTTGTGCAGCTGATTTTTTTAAAAAGTTTATTTGACACAAATATCTGAGATATATTGTTGAACTAGGTTTTCTCCATCAAATGGCAGGGCAGAAGGAAGAAGAAAAGGTTTCTCATTGATAGTCTTCAGCATGGAGAGGTTGAGGATATTTTTCTATCATCGCTGTTTGCTCATTGTATTAATTTACCGGCATCATAGTCTTCTCCTTTTGATTGTTATTATAATCAATGTCTTGTTGACTATGTCATGCATACAAATTACTAAAGAGGGGTTGACATTAGTAAATACCACATTAAAAACTCATCAATAGACCCAGAAAAAGTATTACAAGTATTATAAACACTTAGTGCTAACTGCTGTATATGTTTCTTTTAAAAGACGCAACTAGCTGTTCTTCTGCTAACAAAACCCTTGACCCATCTCTAGAAAAACAACATTTTTGAAGCCCCCCCAATGAACCATATTGGGTTCTGTGTCAGTGCTAGACAGCCTCAAGAAATGCTTCACAGCTATAGTGGATTTTCTGCTGAAGCAACCACATTTTATCTCCTGTGCCATTGAATCCCAAGCTATAAATGTATTATGTTTTTGTTCACATTTCAAATATGCTGAATCATGCATTGTATACTGTGATTTGTTGTTTAATAATGCCAATCCGTTTCAAAGGCTTGTTCAGAGATGATATTTGTAGTAGCTATTTCGGAAGCGGAGTGTGCATTTTCTTTCTTGCTTTTTCTCTTCTGTTCCTCTCTTCCATTTTTCTGCCTTATTCATTCTTTCTTTTGTTTTCCTTGGTGTCCTTGGCTCTGGGTCTTGGGGGGGGGGGTTATGCACACATGAAGGTGATGGATGGTTGATGAAGGACCCTGGGTGAGAGGCAGGGAAGGAAAGAGATCCCAGGGTGAGAGGCTGGGAGAAGAAAGGGATGCTCCCAGGTAAGAGCTGGGAGGGTCTAAAACTTCCTTTGTGAGACAAGGGTTAAGAGCCAACTTTGAGAGAGGACTCCACCTTTTCTTTTTGTTTCTGTTTTTATTTAGATTAGTTTGTTTTTAATTGTATGGTATTATAAAAAAACCTTAATAAAATTTTAAACAGAAGTGAGATGGACAGCAAAGTATTGCTGTGTGGAGTGCTCCTGTTGAGGGGGCCAGCCAGGCGACTTTGTTGTCTTCAAGCATACTCCAGTCATTCTCCCTTAGACCTGTAGCTGAGTATCAGTGAAGCTCCATAATGGCTAGAGGAAATAATTTGTAAAAAAGCTTTTTCTTGTAGTTCTGTTAATTTTTTTCCTAGACTCCCATCCCTTTCTTCCCCTATCCCCAGCAACATGTCCAGACAGGCACAGGACCTTTGAAAGGATGGGCTGTCTGTGTTCACCCTTCAGAACAACAGTACAAATGCTTTCCTTTTAAGTGTAGCCATCAACTAAAAAAAAAAAAAGCATGTTAATTTGAAATGAGTAGAGTATATTTTTCAGACAGTCTTGACACCACTTGATTAAAAAAAAAAGTTATCATGATTTGCTATTCTAATATGGAACATTCCCAGTTCGAGCTAAAAGAAAATATTGTCTTGTAAATTATTAAACAGTTCAGAAAATCTATGTGTTTCTTCTTTAGGTTCCTCAAAGTGGCACCTTCATTGATGCTATATAACTGTGTTTAAACTTCATCAATTAATAATCTAGTCCTAATCATTTATCACTTGGACTATTGCTATCAAAGAATTGTAGTTGCCATTGTCACTGGTAAAACTAATGATTTTACAATGTCATGCTTCGATTTCTCCACCAAGTTCATCCCACATTTTAAGACCTGCTCGCCTTATTCCACAGGCTATTTTTGTAGGTTTCAAAAAAATGGAATAATCTGTGTTTTATATCAGGATATGTTGACTATGACAAGATTATGTTATCTGTTACTTAGGAAGTCATTTTCTGTGACTTATCAGTACAGCTAATATCTCTAATCAGTTGTCAGTGCAGCTTTGTGTATTATGATTACTGTTTTTTGAGACAAAACAATTATTTTGTCTTAAGAATCTGTTAACATGACTTGTCAGCCCAATGCAGGAAAATAGATCTGGTTATTTAGGATTTTTTGACAAATTGGAAATGAAGAAGTGTAGAAAACCTTGGGATCCTTGCATATAATCATAGTTAGACCAGGTGGCGCTGTGGGTTAAACCACAGAGCCTAGGGCTTGCTGATCAGAAGTTCAGCAGTTCGAATCCCTGCAACGGGGTGAGCTCCCGTTGCTCAGTGCCAGCTCCTGCCAACCTAGCAGTTCGAAAGCACGTCAAAGTGCAAGTAGATAAATAGTTACCACTCCAAGCGGGAAGGTAAACGGCGTTTCCGTGCGCTGCTCTGGTTTGCCAGAAGCTGCTTGTCATGCTGGCCACATGACCTGGAAGCTGTACGCCAGCTCCCTCGGCCAATAACATGAGATGAGCGCCACAACCCCAGAGTTGGTCACGACTGGACCTAATGGTCAGGGGTCCCTTTACCTTTAATCCTAAACAGGATTGTGGAAGAAACAAAATTTTTAAAAAATTCCTTCCAGCAGCACCTTAGAGACCAACTAAGTTTGCCATAGGTATGAGCTTTCATGTGCGTGCACACTTCTTCAGATACACTTCAGATACATTGTGGAAGTTTTGTGCTTATAAATTTTGGGGAGGCGTTGAGATGGGTCAGTGGCCTAACAGAATAAGACAGCTTCTGACATTCCTAAGAAGACTGTGTTTGGAGGCACTTTGTGTATTTGGGTACCCAGAACAGTAACACATGGCTGCACAGGAAACAACATGTAGTTTAACATTTGTGGGTGCAATCTTGTTTTCTCCGTGGAGCAGCTTTCCCATCCCAACTAAACTGCGTACATTGCATAGTAGTAGAACAATCCTACACATAGATTCTGCAGCAAAAATATGTGAGACAGGATTATTTTAGCCTTGTGTGTTTGTGTTTGGTATCTTTGCTCTACCTTTCCGTGAAATACTCAACCTTACAACCAAAGTAAAACAACAAAAACAGAGAAATAAAGCAGCACACAATGTTTTAAAATGTACTAGAAGAGAATGGTATTCTATGAAGAATTGCTGAAATAAAATAGGTTAATAAGAGCATCACATTTTAATTTAATGTCATCTTCAGTGTTTGCATCCTCAGTGTTTAAAAGGGTGCAGAGATGCTTCTGTGAATATTTAGAACTCATTTTGCAGTTTGTCCCCCTGGAGCTGTGGTCCAGATCCACTCGAAAGGAAATATGAAGGGTTGCTATAAGAGCTTCCATTAACCTCTTTGTTGTGCATTAGAGTCTCTAGACCTTATATCAGTGGGGCTTCTGCAGGAAATTATGAACAAGATTTCCTTTGGTTTTAAAGTGTTTTGTAAGTGTGTAAATTTTAACACAACTAGCTTTTGTTCTCTTCTCTCACCTCACCTCCTAAGAGGGTATACTGCTTTCAGCAGAATTCTAAAACACCAAGGGAAAAGGTGAACTGGGCTCTTACCTGTAAGTATTCCCGCCCCCGCCCCCATTCTTAGTGCTAGTTCAGCTCATCCTGAGGGAACAATGGATCCTTCGATAGGATTCATTTTTTGTCATTTTGATCATTAAAAAATAAAGATAAGTCAGCTGTAGGATTCGTAATTGTCAGACTTCCTCTGGATCATCATATTAGATTTTTCTGGTTCTTATAAGAAACTAGTATCCAATTTTAAGAGGTGCTTCAGAAGATCCCAATTGGAGACTAAAATATGTGTTTGTTTGTTTGTTTGTTTGTTTGTTTGTTTGTTTGTTTGTTCATTTGTAGTTGCTAGCCTTTTAGAGTTAGGGAACCATCTGCTTTCTTTCACTTGAATGAGGGATCACCCATTATGGACATAGGTGTGTGTGTGTGTGTGTGTGTGTGTGTGAGAGAGAGAGAGAGAGAGAGAGAGAGAGAGAGAGAGAGAGAGAGAGAGAGAAATATCTACTTAATAATTAAAGATGATGCAGCTCCCTCAATATATTGAGTCAACTTGTGGCTAGAAATATTGTCAGTTCTTGGGTTACATATTTTCCCAAATAGGCTATATTATAAGTCATTATTTCTGATTCCATGAATTAGTATAATTTATTGGCACAGCCCTAGCTTTAACAGCATTTCCATATCTCCCATGAACTTGCTCTGTTTCCATGCATGTTAATATTTTAAGACTGTTCTGATGGTCTAACTCATATCTCACACTGTACTAGATAGCAATATGTGTGCACGTATGTGCACGTGTGTGTGTGTGTGTGTGTATATGTGTTTAACAACATTTTAGTTTTTGGTGGAGAATATTTTATGGTTCTTAAGGACTTCTTTTTAAAGCATATCACTACCTTGCAGTAGTGAACAAACAAAGTATATATATTAGATTTATTTATTTGATTTCCTAAATACATACTTTTTCTACAGACATGGATGATGCTCAAATCCTCCCACGCCCACCTCGCGTCAGACATTTTTCACAGAGTGAGGAAACGCCCAGTGAAGTTTTTGATGCATTGAATGAGGAGCAGACACTTCCACGAAGTAGCAGCACATCTGACATCCTGGAACCATTCACAGTTGAGCGAGTCAAAGGTGCAGTTCCTGTCATTGACGATTCATCCCATCATGCTCCAAGCTTACAGAGTTCCACAGAGGCCTCTTCAATATGTAGATCCACTGAAAGTCATGTTACTGATACAAATAGCAGAGAGTCCTCTCTGGAAGTTGGGGATAGTATTTATGACCATCTCTGTCATTTGGTAGGCCCAGTAGAACTTGCAGATACAGCCTTTGAACAAAACCAGTATGTTGACCTTGAAGGTGAAGATGATCTTCTTTCCTCTCTGAGAGAATATCTTAAGGAAAACGAAGAACTTTGCAGTAGCATTGAGATAGATAAGCATGAGCCTTCTTCTCATGAAGTTGATGCAGGAATAAGTAGGAATGATAAATTGCCATTGGATGGAGTAGAGCATACAGACCAGACTGTTACATGTGCAAGTAGTACCACTGTGGCAGAAAGTGCCGATAATGCAGAACTGCAATTGGAGCAAAACCAAAGTGGCTTTATAAGTAATATTGCACCTACACAAGTAGACAGTTCTACAGGAAGCCAAGCTGATAAAGCTAAACATTTAAACATTGATAAGCCCATCCAAAATCTGCCTGATCCCAGGTCAAGTAGCCCTAGAGAAAAGGAAACGAAGAGGTATTTGTTGAGACAAATTGCCACTGATGTAGATGTATCTGTGGAAGCAGTGCTAGCTGAAAAGCATAGAAGTGCCCTCTTTAATGAAAAAATAACCAACACAAGTGTTATGCATGCAAAGAAAATGCCACATAAAGCCTTAGTTAACCCTGAAATGCTTCACATTACTGGCATGAGCAAACTGTCACCGACTAAGAGAAGCATATCTGAAACGGTAACCCATAAGGCTAAAATAATGAAAATAGCAGCTAAAAAGCGAAACAGTGTCCATGTTACTTTTAGGCCATCTACTGAATCAGTTCAGTTTTATAATCCTCTAGAAAACAAGGAGGCCCCCTGGAAAGCAAGACTTCGTAAACTCAGTGGTTTCAGTAGCGGGAGCAGTAGCAACAGCAGCAGCAGCAGCAGCAGCAGCAGCAACACAAGCACCAGCTCATCCACAATGGCTGTGCTGGTCAAACCTGGAATATATAGGCCTCTAGATACAGCCGGTACAACTTCTGCTTATAGTAGGCAAATTAAAGAATCAGGAGATGTTCCAGCATTCATGTTGCAGAAGGAAAATATTGGAATAAATCAAATGTCAAACCGTAGCCCACCTAAGCCACCGAGTCAGGAGTCGGGACAACAGCAGGGCTCCCTGGGTGGTGTTTATAAATCTGTTGTACATGCTCTTTCGAAGCCGAAGGCAAATGTTTCCCCACAGAGGCAGAGCAGAGTGCCAGCAGAGGCTCCACTGAGGGATCTGTACAGTCATGTAATGGGCTATTTTGGAAAGAAAGCTGCAGGTGAGCACTAACAGTGTGCAGAGCACAATAGGAGAAAGGCAGCACCAGTTTGGCTTGATGCACCTGAAGCAAGCTCTTATAAAGCAAATCAAAAGGCTTTGGGATGATCAGTGCTTTTCCTGTTTGGTTTTGCATGCGCATATGGCCAGCTGAATTTCCCCCCTCCAGCATAAGTTACTTTGATAAACGTTAAATTACTAATTATCCTTTTCTTAAAATAATAGTGAACCACTTTGCTGCTGAACACTTTAAGAGTAGGGAAGAGGAAGAGATAGTAAATGACCTACCAATGGATCCTATCTTTATCATGTACTTTTGGCAAGCCTTGAAAGCCAGTCTTCAATATATATTTGGCATTTGTATGCTTTCCAATAAGGGGAAAAAATTGGTTTTGATATCTCCAATTTATCTTCCTAGTGATCAGTTCTTGCTGTTGAGCCAATTGTAGGTTCAGTTAATTTTTCTTCCTCCTCCTCCTGAAAATGAGACAAGTAGGTTTCAAAATTTAATGTTTGGACTATCTTCTTAAAACAATCTGGTGTGGATTTTTGTCATTTTTATTTGAGCTATTTCAAAATATGCTTCAGTGCTTTCTGTGTGCATTCACTGGAATGGATGCACTGACTTCCTAGCAACATCTATCACTGCTTTCCTTCCCCCCCCCTGGGGTCATGGAATTGCATAAAGGTACCATGATAGTTCTCCTTGAGCTAACTGTGAGCCTCTATGTATTAACCAAAATGGGCAAGGCTGGCTGTCATCCTAATATCACCATCTTAGTTCATGTGTTCAGTAACTTTTAAAAGAACAATAAATTAACTTTCAGCAGTGAGGTAGGTTTTTTGTGCTTTTTTTGTTTTTTTACATGGTATGCTGGCATGATTAACAGAATGTTCTGTAATGCATCCTGCATTGAGATGTTAATGCCATCTGAGGGCAGTCTTTGTAAGCATATCACAGTAGACTGGGTAGTAATGTAGATTCTTTCTGGCTAATTTGTTTCAATATGCTATTTAGTAAAAGTTTCTCTTTAAAAGCAATGTGCAGTCTGGATTCTAGGAGTATATAGAATGAAAATTTGAAATTTAATAGTTCAAGGTTTTAATATCAAGACCATGTTATACCTCAGATAAACAAGAAAAATAAAACCTTCAAGGTAAAATAACACAATAGTGTAACAGAATTAAAACACTGTAATTATGTGCAATATTGATCATAAACCACTGACCATTTTAAGTCTTCTGTTAATTTTTGAATCATGTCATCTTTCATTGTTTATTAATTTATTTAAGTGTACTCTGTGTCTACAGTACTGCATTGAAACATATTTCATTGATACATTCTACTTATATGTTTCTCATTAGCATACACCCGCAGAATTTGGGGGGGGGGGGTATGCATCTGGTGATATGGAGGAATGAAGAATGTGTGCTTAAAGCAAGCATTAACAACTTTAAGTAGTGCTTATCTGTAAGCTTTCTTGCTCTTTTAAACGTCACACTGGAAATTGACTAACACTTGCTCAGTGGTGATGGGTAGGGGTGGGGGGCGTTGAAGGGTGAGGATAGACTTACTAATTCCTAAAACTAAATTTATTTTATGGGAGAAGGTGTTTTTAACTGCATGGCATTATTTTGTATTTACTGGTTTATTTCTGTGCTTTTAAAAAATATTTTGTTATTTAAACTGTTCTTTACTATATACAGTCATTCATTTGCTTTTAGCCAATAGAGAGGATATGAGCCCAAAGCAGAACCCTCTTGGTAGTGATAATGGCAGTAGTAATGCAAATATTCCTGACCTCATGGATGAGTTTATAGCTGAAAGACTGCGCAGTGGTAGTGCTCTGGTAAGCTTTTGCAATTTTCTTTTGTCCTGAAATATAAGATATAATTCTAATGCTAAGCAATTTACAAGATCACCAGTTAATTATGACTGTAAAAATGTTAATAGTTAGTGATGTTTCTTAGTTTGATAACCTCAAATGAAAATGGCTGCAGTGAATGTTATTTTATGGAAACAGAGCTAGACTTAAAAATCAATAGTAGCTGGATCATTTAGTTTTGTACAGCCCTTGCCTCTGAAATAGCAAACATGAAAACCTTTTCTGGCTGTAAAAGTGTTTTCTAAAACTCTTTCTCCAATTGTAATATTTCTTCAATTAGAATGTGACCAGAAGAGGGAGCAGTCCAGGAAGCTTAGAAGTTCCAAAAGACCTTCCCGATATACTGAACAAGCAGAGCCAAATGCGCCCTGCAGATGACCCAGGTGTGCCTTCTGAGTGGACATCTCCTGCGAGTGCAGGCAGCAGTGACCTTGTCAGTTCCGACAGCCATTCAGACTCCTTCAGCGCCTTCCAGTACGATGGCCAAAAATTTGAAAGCAAGTATTCCCACATCCAGCTTCCCCTAAAATCATAATACCTCCCCTACTTTTTTTTTGTGATAGACAGCTTTATGCAGAAAAAATGAGAACAGTGAATGTGCACAGGTTCTGTAAGTGATCTGGAGCAAAGTCCACAAGGAATGTGTTTGGCTTATCATCCACTTTATAAGAGCACACAACTTTGGGAGCAGGTATTTTTGTAGACCTAGATCCGTGAAAGAAACAACAGACAACAGTACAACCTTCTAGCAACCCTGGCCCTATATGTACGCTGGTGGGAAGGAACTTCTCCACTTTGCAATCCTTCTTTTCCACTGTGATGGTTTCCTCAGGGTCATGAATATGTCCCTCACGCTGTTCTCCCTACAACAACTTGGATGCATCATCAACAAGATCTCATTGCATTTAGTTTAGCAGATCCAGACCTTCATAATTGATCTTTGATGTGGCTGTGGGGAAGATCTCCCTGTTTTAGGACAGGCAGAATAAGAACTCTTTAGCACTTTAGACTATATACCTAGTAAAGCTACAAAGGGCTGTAATAGCTTGCATCAACTTGATTCGCTAGTTGAGATTCCTGTCCAAGTTGTCCAATAACAGTTCAACCCCAGTTGGTGGCTAAACCCTGATCATATTATTTTTGCACACACAGATAAAAGCCTCTCAGGAGGGTGTGTGATGCATGCTGCCAAAGCCTTTGCAAAGTAGAAGATTATTATTTTCTAGGAAGGAGAAACGTTTTCTCCAGAATTTCTTCTGCCTCATTGTTTAGTCATAAGATCCCAAAACACTAGATCATGTTGCTTAGATTTGTTGGAATCTGCACATGATTGCACAACTCACTTGCATTAAACACAAGATGAAAGGTAGCAAGAATGCCCTTTGTAGGGAAATCCTATGTTTTTGAAATTGATAAGGTCTATGCTTTTAAAAGGGGCACGGGTAGCGCTGTGGTCTAAACCACAGAGCCTGGGGCTTGCCAATCAGAAGGTCAGCAGTTCGAATCGCCGCAACAGGGTGAGCTCCCCTTGCTCAGTCCCTGCTCCTGCTAACCTAGCAGTTCGAAAACACGTCAAAGTGCAAGTAGATAAATAGGTACCACTCTGGCGGGATGGTAAACAGCGTTTCCGTGCACTGCTCTGGTTCGCCAGGAGCGGCTTTGTCATGCTGGCCACATGACCCAGAAGCTGCCTGCGGACAAACGCCGGCTCCCTCGGCCTATAGAGCGAGATGAGCGCCGCAACCCCAGACTTGTTCGTGACTGGGCTTAACGGTCAGGGGTCCCTTTACCTATATGCGTTTAGTTAGGCCCTTCAGATATGTATATATTTCTCTCTGTAGATTTCAGCTTTGGCCCTGAAGGTGGCACAATAACTTCTGCAGAGTCTGATGCAGGTTCAGGACTTCAGCAGAGTGCTGAAGAACAGGAAGTTGCTAGTCTAACTACACTCCATATTGATTCTGAGACCAGCAGTCTTAATCAACAACCACTATCTGCTGATGCAGCAACTATTACAGGTAATAGTAATAATAATGTATTATTTGTATCCCTTCCATCTGACTGGGTTATTCCTCTGCTGCAATAATAATAATAATAATAATTATTATTATTATTATTATTATTTATTTATTTATACCCCGCCCATCTGGCCGGGTTCCCCCAGCCACTCTGGGCGGCTTCCAACAAAACACTAAAATACAGAAATCCTCTGCAAAGCAGAGGAGTGAAATTTCTGAGTATTTAACTCATTTCTAGAAGATTAGCCATTTTATTCTGTGGCAGCAATAAGACGAGTTGGAGTACCTTAAACAATTTAAAGACATTCATTTTCACAGCCTTCCTCTTAGAAATGGTGAAAGATATAGCCTATAAAGTTGATCTGAATAAAATAATTTATGGGGCACATTTTGCCAGTTAAATTTAATTTTTAATAAATCCCAGAATATTGTTTTCTGGAATAATAGACCTCTTCATATCAAGTAGAGTTTGTAGCCATGATCCAGAGGTCTGCGCATGGCAAAACTACATACCAGCCTTTTTTCTCTCTTCATCTGTCACCCCTATAAACCATCAAACAGCTTTTAAATTTCCCCAAAGTTGAGCAGGAAATCAGCCTGCTGAAGACCTCAGCAGCATATATAGTAAGCATCCAGGGGCTTGATATTTTGTTGCTGGCCCCACTTTTGATGCATAGGCTATTTGGAAATTCCTATAACAGATAAAATTATGGATTTACCAGTACCAGCAACTTAAATTTGACTGTATAGGTGTCCAAAGTGCTACTAATAACATATTTTTAGATGTGTGTTGTGTTGTTGTTGAGCTTTGTATGCTACTTGCAAATCAGAATGAAGGCTGAGTAAATGCATTTTTTATTCTGAGAACTAAAATCTCATTTGTAGGTTCTGAAAGTGCATCACCAATCCAGTCTGCTCTTGGATCACGGTCGCAGACACCATCACCTGCCACTCTGAGTGCAGATCACAACGAACAGAAAGATCTACAGCTGGATGAGAAGCTCCACCACTCTGTTTTACAGACACCAGATGACCTAGGCAATATCTTAGATAGAAAAGTTTAAGAATAGCTTTTATTTCATTTCCTATACAGTGCTCACTGTTTTCACTATCGGGTAGTCTCAGAGAAGAGTACTTGTATTTTCTGTTTGCCGTTCTTTAAATTTGTCTTACTAATTATGTTTCTAACTCCTGGGAGAAAGTAAATTTCTCCTGTTGGATTAAAGCAGGAGCATGGACTATTTATACATTAAATAAGCTGGGTAAATGTGGCACAGTGGGGGATTGAGGGACCATAACTGCTCTGTTCTACCTGGCTATCATATATTTTGATGCAACATATTAATGGGTTTTTCTTGGGAGGAATTCAACATCTTGCTGTTGTGGTCATTCTGTCAACACAAGCATTTCAGCTTGCCAGATGGAATGATTCCTCCTCCTTCCCCACATGTGGTTCTCTGGGGGTTTTCCTGACCCCTTTAGAGCCAGGGGGCCATGAGGAAGGAGGAAAGCCTCACTGCACAAATGGAAGTTCTTGCACACCTCGCATCATTTCCCCCCTTAACTTCTTAATCTACCTCCAAATAATAGTTGGCCTGAAGTTTTGTTTGTTTTTCCTTCTTTTACAGAAACTAGTGATTTTCCATCTGAATGCTGCAGTGTGATGGCAGGAGGAACAGTCACTGGATGGCATGCAGATGTAGCTACTGTAATGTGGAGACGAATGTTAGGAATTTTAGGAGATGTCAATTCCATTATGGACCCTGAAATACATGCTCAAGTTTTTGATTACCTTTGTGAACTCTGGCAAAATCTTGCTAAGGTATTTGGAGAACTGAATATTTTTAGCCGCTCAGCCTAAAAAAGTATTTTAAGGTAGAATTGAAGCAGCAAATTCATCTTCACACAAGTTTGCATTGTATTTCTAAATAATTTCAGATTAGAGACAATCTTGGCATTTCAGCTGATAACATGACATCACCTTCTCCACCAGTTCTAATTCCTCCATTGCGAATTCTGACTCCATGGCTATTCAAGGTAAACACAGTGTAGCCAATTCTGTGAAATTGAAAATTGGGGTAGCTTATGAAAGTATTAATATTGTGGTTTCATTCTTTAATATTAGGCAACCATGTTGACTGATAAGTACAAACAAGGCAAGTTACATGCTTATAAACTCATATGTAATACAATGAAGCGGAGACAAGACGTTTCTCCAAACAGGGACTTTTTAACTCATTTCTACAATATAATGCACTGTGGACTACTTCATGTTGATCAGGTAAGGGGCCTCAATAATGTAAACTTTATTCTGAAGCGCATTTATGAGCAGTCGTGAACCCAGAAAATTAAAAGCGTGTTGCAGAGTATGCCTTTGAGAATTTGCAAATGTAATCCTCACTTGGAGTTTTTTTCATTCATTGTAAATTATGTTTTAAAGAAGTGGTTTTCAAACTTTCTAATATCGGAAAACCATTTCTACATGCTTCTTGCCTCTGGCAAGAAAACTCTGTATGTTGTACAAGAAGCTGGGGAGTGTTACAGTGTACATAGTATCAGGCTACTGGCTGGGCCTTTCTTGAGTAAACTTAGAATGCACTAACTAGTTCTTGTAGCTACATGTTTCAGGGAAAGATCACTAGTGTTGATCAAGCTGCGTTTCAGGACCCTTGCCTGCCACTTTTGATCTCTTCATTGATAAGCTTCCAAGGAAAGCACAGGTTTTTTTGAAGAATACTGTATTTTGAAAACGATTGCTTTAGAGACAGAGACTTAGCTCTTGCAAACAGAAGATGACATGGTAGATCTGTGTTTGAGCTGCACTCTTTTGGATTGTAGGTGGGTCCATACCCCTTCACTCAAAAAAAAAAAACCACACACACACACAAAAAAAACACCAATGAGCTATCAGGGTGCAGTGTTCTAAAAAAATTTTTTTTGTTGACATCTCCCTTTTTTGTGATTGAATGCTCCTCCAGAAATAATTAAAAACCAATCATAAGAGTCACACCTACAGTCTAAAGTAGTAGAGCCTATACTCAGGTTTGCCACCTCATATGCTGTTCATGAGAACTAGCCCAGAGTCTTTGTTCAGCAAACCTGAATATAGGCAGTCTTGCTGTATCTTAAGTGACTATTCATGCAAGATTTTGTCTCATACTCACAGTTTCAACTCCTTGCAAAACAATCTAATTACCAATTTATAATAGTTCTGGTAAAGCTATGCCTTTTGGGTATAATTGCCAAGAATCTGTCATACTGCTGAATAAGATACCTTCCCTGAAATCTAAGGGTCATTGGCAAATAAGGAGACATTGGTTCCAGTAATCTTACTCATCTTCTCTTAGAGTTAGCAAATACTTTAGAAGGAAACTCTACTCCCATTTGTTAAATATTTTGTACTGCTTTTTACTGTCTTTCATTTTCTTCTTTCTCTGATGGTCAGTTCTAACTTGGAGGCATTTCTGACTAATCATTTTGCACCCTCAAGACAAATTTGGGTTTTATTCCCATCATGCACATTTGTGAAAGCCACCTAATAAAAAAAGTTCTCTGGGCAATTAACACCAAAAAGACAGTAAAATGTAAAAGTATAGTAAAACATGAGCACCAGATTTAAAGCACAATAAAAGCAGTAGAATCATAGAGTTGGAAGAGACCACAAGGGCCACCCAGTCCAACCCCCTGCCAAGCAGGAAACACCATCAAAGCATTCCTGACATATGCCTGTCAAGCCTCTGCTTAAAGACCTCCAAAGAGGGAGACTCCACCACACTCCTTGGCAGCAAATTCCACTGTCGAACAGCTCTGTCAGGAAGTTCTTCCTAATGTTTAGGTGGAATCTTCCTTCTTGTCGTTTGAATCCATTGCTCCGTGTCCGCTTCTCTGGAGCAGCAGAAAACAACATTTCTCCCTCCTCTATATGGCATCCTTTAATATATTTGAACATGGCTATCATATCACCCCTTAACCTTCTCTTCTCCAGGCTAAACATACCCAGCTCCCTAAGCCATTCCTCATAAGGCATCGTTTCCAGGCCTTTGACCATTTTGGTTGCCCTCCTCTGGACATGTTCCAGCTTGTCAGTATCCTTCTGACAGAATAAATCCTGATTTAAAGCCAACAACTAGGAACGACCAGTGTTCGAAACTCCCAATGTCCTGGGGCACATTTTGTGACAGGGAATTTCATTAGCGTGAGCAGTTTCTGAGCTCTGTGTGCAGTACTGCGCATAAGATTTCAGATTAAAACTGCAGAGTGGAAGGAAAAGGAGGACCTTTTTCTGCCTCCCCACTTCCAGCTACTTACTCTCTGAAGACTGGAGAAGAGACCCTCTTAAGAATCTTAGGGAAGTGGGCAGGGGAAGGACTCGACCATGTGAAAAATGAGTTACAGGGAACCAGGCAGAGGGCCTTCTCAGTAGTGGCACCCGCCCTGTGGAACGCCCTCCCACCAGATGTCAAAGTGAAAAACAACTACCAAACTTTTAGAGGACATCTGAAGGCAGCCCTGTTTAGGGAAGCTTTTAATCTTTAAGAAATTAGTGTATTTTAATATTTATGTTGGAAACCGCCCAGAGTGGCTGGGGAAACCCAGCCAGATGGGTGGGGTATAAATAATAAATATATTTATGAATATATATTTTTGAGAGAATGTTCACATCTTGACAAGTTCCAATGTAGCTGCAAATCCTATGAATAAATGTGGCTAGATTTGGGTAATAGTTTTATTCTAGTTCACTGGGAAATTATTTTTCATTCAGGTTCAGTTTGACTCCCTGGCTGCACTTGGACATCATGATGATTTCCTCCATGGTTTATCATTAAGAATACGAGCGTAGGCAAGCCTTGGGCTTGTGTAGCACGCAAACCCTTCCTGCTCCTGAAGGAAGCGTTTGCTTCCGTTTTTAGTTGAACACAGCTTGTTGTTTCATCCCAACCCAACAACCTGTGACTAAATCTTAACACTGGTTTGTTTCAAATAAACTCCTTCATACCTATACTGTGTAAACAGTTTAGAATGGAGACAACACACTAAACTGTGATTAATTCAAAACAGAAGCAACCACACCAAAGGGGAAAGTGGGGGCATGGAAACCCAATATTTGCTGTGATTTATTCCCATCAGAATAAAACATAGATTATCACAATCTCCAAATGCTGCCACTGACATTCTCAAAACGGGGTTTCATACTATTTATTTCGCCCTTCCGTTAGTCTTTTTATTTAACAGAGTATCCATAATGGAAGTTGCAAGCAATCTGTCTATTAAACAGTTCTGTGTCTCTTTTCCTCCAAGGATATCGTCAATACAATCATCAAGCACTGTTCTCCTCAGTTTTTTTCACTTGGTTTACCTGGTGCCACCACGCTGATCATGGACTTCATTGTCGCAGCTGGTAGAGTGGCAGCATCCTCTTTTCTCAATGTGAGTTTCTTTTAACAAAAATTATTGCTGCTGTTTAAAATTATTTACAGACCACATTTCATTGTGAAAAATAGCAACACAGTTTGCAAAATAAAACCAGTACAACAAAGTAACAATAAAATATATACCAGAGTTCACTAAAGTCAGTACTAAGGATTGGTGCTTCAAAACCCTGGTATGACATAGGTGCCTGACATATCTCTAGGAGGTCATTCCACAGTGGGAGGGTCACCACAGAGAAGGCCCTCTTTTTGTTGTATGACTGGGCTGGTTTGTACAGAAGGAAGTGCTCTCTCAGATAGCCTGGTCCTAAGCTGTTGCCCAGGTTAATTATATTCAGCAATTGCTGTTAGATTTTCTGTAGGTGTCTGTCCATCCATCAGGTAGGATCTAGTACCACCTGGTATCCAGAAACAGGATGTGCAACTCAGAGTCGAGGCATATATAACCCCTTCCGGTGCTGATTCCTGTCCATTTCCTGCCTTTGTCTGCGATGGATTTGTGGTCTTAGCTCTCCTTTTGGATTTTTCCTTGTGTTCACTATGAGTGTTTTTCCTTTTGGTCTCCAGGACAGGCGTCCCCCTACTTATGTGTGGGTTACATTCCAGGGCCCCATGCACATAAGCGAAAATTGCCCAAAGTGGGGAGCATCCTCTAAAAAGCCTCCAAACACCTATTTCCCCCCTGCTGTCTCTCCACACAACTCTTTTTTTCAACTAGAGTTGAAGTTCTAGGGTCAGCTGGAGGCCATGCAGCAAAGTGGCTGCGGCGGCGGCTGTGCTACCCTATGTGCCAGCTGTTAGGTGGGGAGGCTGGACAGCCTAAACAAATCCCCACTGTGCCTTCAATCTCTTTGGGACTTCCTCTGACCTCATTGACAGCCTTTTTAGGCTCTCTCCCGCCATTTCCTGGCATTCTGTTTTAAATTTATTTCCCGGCACCATGTAGTTGCACATGAGTAGAACACACGTGGGGGGATGTCTGTATTTAGCCTTCCTTTGCTATAATTAAAAAGAGGGAAGGAGGTCTATTTTCTTGCTTGTATCCCCACTTCCTGGGGTCTGTGAGTCTTTTTTCCACTCTTGCTATCCCACTCACCTTTAGCCATGAGGTGGTGCTAGATCCCACCTAATGGATGGACACTAGCTAAAAGCCCCATTTGGGTGAGTCCAACAGTCCATTTATATACAGCTTAATTTTGTATATAGCTATGATTTTTTGTTACTAGGATGTTGGGTACAAAGTTTACCAATTAAAGTCTCTCTCAGTAGGGAGTTTGTCACCTTAAAAGCAACTTAGCATATTATATTTATTTACTAAAAAAGTGTATTATTATAAAGCTGTATATTAGATGATGTACAGGTTGTTTACATTCTTGACACGGTGTTTTATACATCCAATTACTTGCAAATTTGCCTGCCTTACACTGTGCTCCTTTGCCTTAGGGAGCGTGCAATCTAAATTTAAATATTACATGCAGATAGGAAAGGGAGAGGTAAGGGTATCAAACATCAGAAACCACCCTGTGAGCTCTGGGTATAGGGTGATGTATAAATTGAATAAATAATAATAATAAAAGAGGAAAGGTCTGTGAAAGGCAAGCATAAGGGACGAACGTAAGAAAATGGTGCTGTTATGTTGTGCATGCTTTTAACTAGTTACCTAGTTACCTAGAAACTGCTATGCATAAGGTAAACTATCAAACTGAATAGCTAACAAATAACAATAAGCTGTAATACCTGAAGGCAGCCCAGTGCAATTTCATTCTCAAAAAAGTAACTCGGAGGCGTACCCAGCAGGTCAAACACATCACCAGCATATGAGCCAACGAAGCACTGCAACCAGCTCATCATCATTCTGGTCCTTGGGTGATTGAATGGCAATACAAGTAGAACAGGGCTTTACCCCATCCCACTGGCTCATGGCTCATGGCTCTGGCCAGCTTTCTCAACCCCAGGGAACGTTCTGCAGCAGGAAGTCTCTTCTAGTTTAGGGAAGTTTTTAATGTTTAATGCTGTATTGTGTTTTTAATATTTGGTTGGGATCCACCCAGAGTGGCTGGGGAAACCCAGCCAGATGGGTAAGGCACAAGTAATAAGCTGCTGCTGCGGCTGCGGCTGCGGCTGCTGTAAGGGCTCCTTGTGTAATTCAAAATCCTGCCAGGGCTACATGGCCCTTTTGCAACTCATGTTGTCCGTTCATGACTGCAATACCCCAAGAGACCTGTGCTTAAAACATTTCATTTCAAGATGAAGACTAAACTTTATCATCTGTTTGTATCTTTCCCTTTTTCTCAGGCACCAAGAGTAGAAGCACAAGTTCTCTTAGGCTCTCTGGTTTGCTTTCCCAATTTATATTGTGAACTCCCAGCTCTACACCCAAGCACTCCTGACATAGTTGTTTCTCCGTTTACAGATGTTAAGGTAGGTTTTGAAATACTGTGTAGTCTGCATATATTTTCTCTTGTTTAACTGTTTTCAGCTGAGTAGCAGCTCCTAGCACAATCCTATGCGTGCCTTATTTATTGTTGTTGTTGTTGTTGTTGTTGTTAATAATTATCGGTTTGCTTGCTGAATTTGCATCCTACCTTTCCATAGTCAAGGCAGCTAACAGATCCAGTGAAAATAGTGCCTGATTTTTTAAAAAAACCCATAAGAACAAAGCAGGTAAAAAACATCTGTAAAAGCAACAAAAAGAACCAATTTCAACATGTATGTTAGCTAATGGGCTAAAAGACATATGTAAATAAACAATGTATTTGCGTGCAAAAGGTCATCAAATATGGGACTAGCTAGATGTCCCTTGATAAGGAGTTCCAAATGCTGGGAGCAGACTCTCTCTGTAGAGCAGAATAGTCCATGCATGGCCTGAGGGCCACATGCAGCCCTCAAGGCCTTTTTGGTGGCCCTCAGCAACATTTGATGCTTCCAACCCAAGCCCTCACGCTGCCTTCCCAGAGCTGGGTAAGTGAGGCACTAGAACCCTGCTAGCCTTGTGCCTCCTTCCCAAAGCCCAGAGCCTCGCTCAGTTGGCTTTGGGAAGGCTGCATGAGGAGGGGACCTTCAGCACCATTTTTGAAACTGGTCCTCCGAGTTAATTTCAGTTAATTGCTTAAGACTAACCACAATTTGGGACGCAGGTGGCGCTGTGGGTTAAATCACAGGGCCTAGGGCTTGCTGATCAGAAGTTCAGCAGTTCGAATCCCTGCAACGGGGTGAGCTCCCGTTGCTCAGTGCCAGCTCCTGCCAACCTAGCAGTTCGAAAGCACGTCAAAGTGCAAGTAGATAAATAGGTACCGCTTCGGCGGGAAGGTAAACGGCATTTCCGTGTGCTGCTCTGGTTCGCCAGAAGCAGCTTTGTCATGCTGGCCACATGACCTGGAAGCTGTACGTCGGCTTCCTCGGCCAGTAATGCGAGATGAGCGCTGCAACCCCAGAGTCAGTCACAACTGGACCTAATGGTCAGGGGTCCCTTTACCTTTTAACCACAATTTGCCCTGTGGTTAGTTAAAAACAGCAGCAAAGGATTCTGATCTCCTTTCTGTTCTGAAAAGAGGGAAGTGCACATACCCAATGTCAATTCATGTATTGATAAAGTAGCGGCTAGTAGCAGCTCCTCACTGTAAGGGAGTGGATGTTTGTGCACCTAGGCATGATATGGTACCCAAAGCTGGATGATTCAAGGCAATCAGCAGGGATGTATGGCTGAAACAACTTTGGATTCCTTGTTCCATTGGATACTGTCTCTAAGGAAACAGTATGATCAAATAGTATGAACAAATAGTATGATAGTATGAACAAATGTAGAGAGTTTTGTAACTCTCCTTTTTCTGTGAACTTTTCCTATCATATAATAAAGCTTTATTTTAAATTTAAGGGGTTTTTGGATGACTGACTTTGAACATTCTTACTTTAGGAACTGATCATCAAAACGGTATTAAGTTCTGCCAGAGAGGAGCCATCTGGACCGGCAAGGTATGAATAAAGAAGGATCACTGCAGATCCTCAAGCAAATAGGTCAATTTGTGTGTTCAGCTAAATTATTTAAATAGCACAATATGGGTTGACTTTTGGTGTTAATTTGAATCATGGTTTTCTTTCAAATTTGCTTTTGCTCAACTGCATTATGCGTTATCCAGAGAATATATCTGAGAAGGAGATAGATAAGCATTCTTAAAATCCTTTTAAATTCCTTTTAAAAGGAAGTAGCAGTAGATTATGGTTAATGAAGCAAACCAGTGAAAAAGCAGTGGCATGCACCATATATATTAGTTTAGACATTAAGAGATGGCTTCTCTAAGGCTGCAATCCTAAACAGGCTTACCTGGGAATAAGTTCAATTGAACTCAGTGGAGTTTACATCTAATTAGATGACCATAGGGTTGCACTGTTATCCTACCTCAACAAACTCTCAATATACCACAGGTTTTCTACTCCCTTGACATTAGTTTTAGCTTGGCTAAAGTCGGTGCTTACATTGCTATCTAACATTGTTTTGCAGATGTGTTGCTCTTTGTAGCCTTGGCATATGGATATGTGAGGAACTGGTGCATGAATCTCATCATCCTCAGATCAAGGAAGCTCTGAATGTGATCTGTGCATCATTAAAAGTAAGCATGTAACCATTAGGATTTAAAGAACCCTGTGCAGTGTTTCATGTGCACCCTGTGGCTTTTCCGGCCTTCTTTTCTCATTTTCATAGAAGGATCTCTAGGCGGCGCTAGGGCTCACATAGATAAATGCTGGCTGGCGGAAAAAGGCAGCTGCGCGCAGGCACCATGTTTCAGTTTTTGGTTGGTTTTGCACTTGGCAATGTAGTTGAGATGTATCTGGCACAGAACTATGATGTTCCAAACATTTCAAAGAAGATTGAAGACATCAAGAGAGACATGGAAGCTGGAAAGGTGTCTCTGAACGGCAAATGATCTTTACCTAGCCGTCTCTGTATTAAATGAAAATCGGGTTGCCAGACTCAATAGAGGACAGGACTTCTGTGCCTTTAATTGCCCTGCTCTCTTTTGAGTCTGGAAACCTTAAAGAGAAACCAGCAGACCCTTTGCTTGGAAATTAAACAAAGGGTCTGCTGGTTTCTCTTTAAGGTTTCCAGACTCAAAAGAGAGCAGGGCAATTAAAGGCACAGAAGTCCTGTCCTCTATTGAGTCTGGCAACCCTAAATGAAGATCATGTAGTTTTGCCCCTAGGCCGCAGATGCCAAACCTTCATGTGGCTTTTCTGGATTTCCTCCAGATGTGTAGTCTTGAAAAACCAAGTTGCCCTCATGCTGAAGTGTCACCACATCCAAGGGACCTTCTAGCACTTTCTGGATATTTGACTTCTTTTTCTTTCTTTCTTTTCTTTTTACCCCATGTGTAATAAGAAGAACCATGCAGGGAGAGACTGAGAGATTGGACTGTTGTTCTCAGTGTTTGTTTTCAATAATATTTTCTATTTGGTATTAATTTGATTTTGGAGTAGAGTAATGAAATTAATTATTCCAGTGTGACAATCAGTAATGGTCTGGCTGTAGCAATGACTCATGAAAGAAATTGAAATGCGTCAGAAATTAGCGTCCAAAGATTTTTAATGGTATTTTTAAAATTAATTCAGTATTTTTTGTACAACCTATTTGTAACATACTAAATCACAGATAAAAATCCTCCTCTCTTCCCACCCAACCCCCCCCCAAAAAAAGTTGGCTGGTTTCTGCTCATAACTACTAAGGTTTCAGTCCTGTGCACACTCACTTGACAGTAAGTCCTTCTGAACTGTGTGGAAGTGTGTTAAAGCATATTAACATCACATTCATATGCAGGTTACCTACATTGTAACACTTGTTTACTTAGAAGTAATTCCCAACATGTTCTGTGGGGTTTACTTTCAGGTGAGTGCGCATAAAATTACAGCCAAAGATTAGAATATAAGTAAGATTCTACATCAGCCTCTTCAATTCCCTTTCCAACAATAGTATTCAACAAAAGCATCCCAATTACTTTTACATGCTTGGTGGGGGTGGACCTAAAACTGTGCCAATTTTTATCCAAAATTTCCAGGTCTCATGGCTGTTACAAAGCAATGGTTTAATTTAAAGTAATTTTAAATACCGGTATGAATGCTTAAAATATAAAGTGTAGTACCTTAATACAGCACACTTCTTTTAGGTGCTTCAGAGTAAGGGGGAATAATTGATGCCATTTTTTTTCTTTTTAACAGAGATTTAAAGTTCACAAATACAGTTTTGTGCCCAGAAGAATCACACATTGAGACTCTTATTTGGAAACCAGATCACACATTATTCAAAGACTCTTGGAGCTGGCTATTTTTCTTGCAGAGAGACATGAATTGAGTATAGATACCAGATACTATGTTTCTTGTCAGTTGTATTGACAAGTGCAGTACGCACACTATTGAACTGGACAAAAGCAAATTGCAGGCTTATAACACAGATGCAGCAACACTTTCTGAACTCCAACCAAGCTGCTCTATCAAAGTATAGGCAGTGTTTATTTCCTCTAGACAGTGTGAAGTCACAACTTTTGTCTCTCAACCACCTTGAAAGCCTTAGTACAAAGATCCTAATTGCTCTTCTCAACCCCTGCAGTTAGAGACTGTGTTATGTGCCGCTCCAAAATAGCTCAGGTTCTAAGTGACTACAAAACCTCATCCATGCTACAGAAAAACTCTATTGCTCAAACCATTTTTTTAAGCAACGGGTGAAGCTGAACCACTGTTGAAAGTTTAGGCTAGAGAAAGGCACACTGGCTCTATGGATTGACTCCAGTGGACCAACATGGAGCTTGAATTGGTGTCTAATAAAAGAAATCCTTTATAATAGAACAGAGCATAGTATTTTAACATGAGGCTTTTTTAAAGGGACCGTTGACAAAAAGTCACCATTATCAAGAAAGTAAGTTCTTTAACTTCTCTCTGCTGAACCCACTGAATAGGTTCATAATACAAAGAGTCACAAATACAGGTGCAAAAGCTAGATTTTGGTTGGACATTAGGAGAAGCTTTTAACAGTAAGAGCAGTTAGACATAGGGACTAATTACCTAGGGAGTGTTACCTCCCTCACTGGAAGCAATGGTTGGATTGCCATCTGTTGGGGATGCTCCAACTATAGCTTGATGCTGTAGTTAGATTTCCTTTATTGAGCAGGAAGTTGAACGTTTCTAGCTAAATGATTATCTGATTTGGATGTTAAAGGCAGGTTATTCAGAACTTTCAGAAACCTTCCATCATGGAGATTTGCAGTAAACCACAGAGCCTAGGGCTTGCCGATCAGGTCGGTGGTTTGAATCCCCGCAACGGAGTGAGCTCCCGTTGCTCGGTCCCAGCTCCTGCCCACCTAGCAGTTCGAAAGCACGTCAAAGTGCAAGTAGATAAATAGGTACCGCTCCGGCGGGAAGGTAAACGGCATTTCTGTGCGCTGCTCTGGTTCGCCAGAAGTGGCTTAGTCATGCTGGCCACATGACCCGGAAACTGTCTGCGGACAAACGCTGGCTCCCTCGGCCTATAGAGCGAGATGAGCGCCACAACCCCAGAGTCCTCCGTGACTGGACCTAACGGTCAGGGGTACCTTTACTTTACCTTAAGATTAGGGTCAAAACATGTCCCCTCCCTGAATAAAACTCCCCATATATTATGCAACTTGACATCACACCTGCAGCAAAGTAAAAATGTGCAGCTTCAGTGCAAGTGCAATGTATTCTAAGAGCAAGAACTTAGCATAGCCCTATATGTTGTCTGAGGCAGGAATGGCTAAACTTTGGCTCTTCAGATGTTGCTGAACTATTCAAGTCCCATCACGGTGGTGCAAACCAAGCTTATATGAGCAGCCTGATTTTTAAGATTATGATTCCTCAGTTGTAGCTATAATTTAGGAAATTAATTTTTTTGTAGGTGAACGCATATAAGTGCTTAATATGCACTAAGCCCCGCCCCCAATCTTACTTACTTATTCACACTGCTTACTCTTTTAGACCACTGTTTCTCAGACAGTGATCTAGGGCCCACCGGAGCCTGGGTCTTAAAGCCACAGCTTGCCCAGTGCCTCCTCACTTCCCTGCCTGTCCCTTAGACATGTCATTGCCTTTGACTATACTAACGGCAGCCCCAGCAGCTCTTTGCATGCTGGGTAAAGATGGCCAGGAGAGAAGAGACATTCAGTGGGGAGAAGGGAAGAAAGTCAGAGGAAGTGTGGAGGGAAATTAGAAAGTGAGATAAAAGGTTAATAGTTAATAAAACATTTAACTGGAAATAGAAGGCAAGTGAAGAAAAGAGGAAGGTTGTTATAGGAGGAATAAGTGAGTGTAAAAGGACCAGGGAAGAGGGATGAAAGAAACTCATATGGTGTGGGGAAATAAGGTGCAGTGAGAAGAGAATAGGGAGAAATTACAGGAGATGGGTAAAAATACTTCAAGAGGCATGTGAAGGAAAAAGCCTTCCCCACTTAAGTCCTCTGGACCAGCAACTTCTGTCTAAAATTGGGAGGTTGAGTCACAGTACCTCCAGAGCAAATTTCTGTACAGTACTTGGCTCGAGGAATGCTAAGCTATGGAACTTCTTGCTACAGGGAAAACACTTGTGGCAAATAATTTAGCTATTTTCCAAAAATGGATTACGTATCAGTAGAAAGTCACATCAGTACGCTATAAGTAATAAAACTGCTCCTTTCCCCTTATGGGGTACCCAAGAGCCCATATAGAGTCATTTTGTAGGTTCTCTATCATTAGGAGAAAATAACATAGACCAACCAGAGAATATTGGGAAGCAAAACAGCCAGAAAGCCTGATCTTTATTAACTGTTGCAACAGGGTGCTCTCCCACACGCAGGAAAGAGGAGGAGGACCCAGAACAAAGGTGTGCCCGCCCTTACATAGACATTTTAAATTGCCTGCTCTGGAGTCCAAGACCACCCCCAGAAACATCATACTTACATCACAGAAGGGGTGTAGCCCAAGACCACCTCCCAGATACATCATACCTACATTACAGAAAAGGCGATCTACAACAGAAATCTGAGTGCGTTGTTTTTACCCTGTCTGCCAGGTTACCTGTTAATGGTCACTTGACTGGATTATCTAGGAGCCTGGCCATTCTTTTGTAATGATAATACTTAATTCCTGAGCCAGGTCACAGGCTCACCCTGTTCACACCTTAAATGTGCCATTGAGGCAGGATTTGTGAGGACAGAGACAGTTTCCACCCTCCCTTCACCACAGGTGGGCGGGGTTTGCGGCACCAAGTGGGGGCTTACCTGGACAGGTGCCTCCCACCTCCTTAGGTTGGCCTTCAACCCACCCTCGGCCAGGGAGGAGCTTAAGGCCAAAGAAAAGAGGCTGAGCCTTTCAGCCAGGCCTCACATGGTTTCTTCTCTCCAGGAAGATCTGGATTGTGGGGCACAGCATTGCCCATTGGGCAGCGGAGCATGCCTGGTCACACAATGGGGGTCCTAACCTTAACATTCACCCCAAGGTACGCATTTATTGGATGGGCCACTGGGGCATGCATTGGCTGGGCTTGATGCCCATGCTGAGTAATGCCGCAGCAGCGCATGGCCCCCCGAGAGTCTTGATTTTGCACCTGGGGGGAAATGATCTAGTTGAACAAAAAGGCATTGCCTTGTACCCAGCAATGACCAACGGCTGGTCCAATCTCCTCCCCTGCCTGCACTGGAGAGGGGTTTCCAATCCCTCTCGCATCAATTATGTGGTGGAAAAAATCAACAGGGTCATGCGAAATCCCATGCGGCTGATTGGCGGGTTCTCTATCCCACACCCCACCATCAGGGCAGATGCAGCCGGCATATTCAGGGCGGATGGAGTGCACCTGACACCATTTGGTAATGACCTCTGGCTGCACGACTTGCGGCAAGTCCTCAGGGACTAGGTAGACAGCAAGGTTTGATGGCAGAGCATGGGTGAATGTTTCTCAGTTGTGGGACTCTTGGCGACGAGGCCCTTAGGGGCCTCGGGTGGCAGTTTTAGGCCTTGGCAATGTATCCTTTAGTCTATCATCAAGTTGTGTGTGTGTGGGGGGGGTGCATTCATGCTCCCTTCCCATGCGGTGACGCTTGCAGGGCCTGTTAAAGGGCAAAACCAGGAGTCCCCGGCCCTAGAGCAGCGGCATGTAGGTCAAACTCACGGGATGAGGTTAGTGGAAGGGCATGCTGTGTAAGTTTGTGCTTTACAGTCCCCTCCCACTGCACCTCATCAGCCTGCATATCCTCAGCCAGACGGGCTGAGAGGCTTCCCTGCCAAGACATATGCCAAGTTTCCCACTTCTGAGGCTCAGTAAAGTTGTGTCCAATTTGAACCCATACTCTGGTCTCTTGTCTCATTCTTTGGGGGAAAGGGCAGGCGCTACAGACAGAGTTTAGCACGTGTGCCCGCAATGGGGAGGTTTCTGCATTTCCTTCGACCTTGTAGAGAAATATTTGAGGTGACTGAAAGAGTCAGAATGGCTTTAGGACTTTTCCTGTGCATTTTAGACATGTGGTTTATATATTTATATATGGTGTGTGTTTGCTTGTTACATTTATGAACATTTATTATAAATATATAAGACCTGCCAACCTAGCAGTTCGAAACCATGTCAAAATGCAAGTAGATAAATAGGAACCGCTACAGCGGGAAGGTAAACAGCGTTTCCATGTGCTGCTCTGGTTTGCCAGAAGCGGCTTTGTCATGCTGGCCACATGACCTGGAAGCTATACGCCGGCTCCCTCGGCCAATAATGCGAGATGAGCGCGCAACCCCAGAGTCGGTCACGACTGGACCTAATGGTCAGGGGTCCCTTTACCTTTACCTTTAAGACCTAAAAATTCTTATAACAAGTAATTGCCAGCTAATTATGTCATACTACTTGCATCTGCCACTATTTTGTGATTGATGGGCCTTTGTAGTTTTCAACCATCTCAGTTGACCCTGGGGTAGAAAGCTTGAGAAACCCTGTTTTAGGCAGTTCTTGGGTACTTCAAATCTGCCCCCTCTTTTTTCTGAATGAGAATCATTTCCATAAAATAAAATTATTGCTTAACCTGATAATATTTGCCTTGAATAATTCCTGAATATTTTTGTGCAAAGGAGTAGCTATTAAATTCAGAGCATATAAGTAACATAGTAAATGTTGCTACTGTTTGTTACCAGAAAATACATTTGCCTCTTGCATGCAGTTTGAGCTTCCCACAGAATGAAACATCCTTCCCACAAATTGGTGGCATGTAATTGCTGACAATTTGTGTATGTAAGTCTGCTTCCAAGGTCCATATTTGTGGTAAAGGTAAAGATACTCCTGACCGTTAGGTCCAGTCGCAGACAACTCTGGGGTTGCGGCGCTCATCTCACGTTATTGGCCAAGGGAGCCGGCGTACAGCTTCTGGGTCATGTGGCCAGTATGACTGAGCCACTTCTGGCAAACGAGAACAGCGCACGGAAACGCCGTTTACCTTCCCGCCGGAGCGGTACCTATTTATCTACTTGCACTTTGATGTGCTTTCGAACTGCTAGGTTGGCAAGAGCAGGAACCGAGCAACGGAAGCTCACTCCGTTGTGGGGATTCGAACCGCCGACCTTCTGATTGGCAAGCTCTAGGCTCAGTGGTTTAACCCACAGTGCCACCTGCGTCCCTTTTACTATTTGTGGTACTTACCTATAAATCCAACAATAGAACATTTCCAACTACTTCGCTTATTGTCTGTCATGTACAGGGTCTGGCTTTTTTGTAAAGCCTGTTTTCAAAGAACACCTCCAGCTATCTGCATTTGATTTGTTGGAGTGTCTGAATTTTTCTTTGATGTTCATCATAATAAGTTGGAAGCCACCCAAGCCCTCAGGCAGACAGCAGACAATGTGTATTCTGCCTGCTGCATTCTGCTTTACCACTTCCTCAGTATCCCCTGGCAGATCATAAGAGGCTTTGTCGTTAAGACAAGTGCTTCAGCATGGCACTTACGATGCCAGTTATGGTCTTACAACTCAGAAAGAGGTGGAAGTTGCATGGGTGTGTTTTTTTACAGCAAGTTTCCACAGTATTTAATCATCACCCTTTGCTGCCATCTCCAACGTGAAATGTTCACAATACAAAAGCTATAGATTAAAAAAAAAATCCCTGAGTAAAATTCTACCTTAGCTATTTCACAAATTCAGCAGAACCATGGAGGGGGGGGGGACTTAAGGCCATTTCATTCCATGGCAGTGTTTTCACACCACGTGTAACCATAGTTTAGTGCAACAGAAGTGAGCAGGAACTCTCTGTAGTGAGCTTCCCCTTCTTTCACACAGCTGGAATATGTTTAGTTTGGTCAATCATAGCTAGTCATGTCATCTAGGCCCAGAACCACGATTAACCTTAACTATGATTGTTTCAGCTAGCCATAGTTTATGTTAACCCTACTTTTTCAGTCTAGTTGAATAGGACAAATTATAAAAATTCCTTCAGTAGCACCTTAAAGACCAACTAAGTTTATATTTTGGTAAGTTTATATTTTGGTAATAAACTTTTGCTAAGTTTATACCAAAATATAAACTTAGTTGGTCTTTAAGGTGCTACTGAAGGAATTTTTTTATTTTGCTTCGACTCAGACCAACACGGCTACCTACCTGTAACTAGGACAAATTATGGTTAAGCAGAAGCAACAGCTTCTGAACTGCTCCCTGGTGTGCAGGAGTAGGAAAAAGGAGGACGCAGTGCACAAACTGTGGTTTCATATGACATGTGAATGAGGCCATTAATGTCTACACAAGCCCAAGCGTAAGTTCATAGAATCATAGAACCATAGAACTGGAAGGGACAACAAGGTTCATCTAGCCTAACTCCCTGCAATGCAGGAATCTTTCACCAAACATGGGGATTGAACCCACGTTAAGAGACTCATGCTCTACCAACTGAGCTATCCCTCAGGGGTGCTGGCTATGGCCAGCAACAAATCTCATGTTTGCAAAGACATGAAAAAGTGGCCCTGCAGTCATATGCATTAAAAATACACTTTGCGTACCATGCCCGAGAGCTCCTGTGTTTTCCATTATATGGCATATTTACACAATTAAAGAACAAAATATTGTGACCACACTTGTTAATTTTTTAATTTATATCATATTTTACATTTTGCAGATTTTGTATAAAATTCGGCCACATAACATGGTGGTTTGGTGTTTTTTTGGGGGGGGGGTGGAAATACTAATCTTGACACAGAGATACGTGGGTGGCGCTGTGGTCTAAACCACAGAGCCTAGGGCTTGCTGATCAGAAGGTTGGCGGTTCAAATCCCTGCGACAGGGTGAGCTCCCATTGCTGGGTCCCAGCTCCTGCCCGTCTAGCAGTTCGAAAGCACGTCAAGTGCAAGTAGATAAATAGGTACCGCTCTGGCGGGAAGGTAAACGGCGTTTCCGTGGGCTGCTCTGGTTCGCCAGAATCGTGCACTGCTGTGGTGCACTAGAAGCGGCATGGTCATGCTGGCCACATGACCCAAAAGCTGTACGCCGGCTCCCTTGGCCTATAGAGCGAGATGAGCACCGCAACCCCAGAGTCATCCGCAACTAGACCTAATGGTCAGGAGTACCTTTACCTTTAATCTTGGCACAACACATGCAAATACAACATGTTCATTCAAATAAATCTGTTGTTTTTCAGCACAAACCTCAGACCTTTTGCTGGTTGTTTGCAATCCACAATTGTTGACTGTATTTGGGTTTTTTTTTATTAAGGTTTTTGATCCAAGTAAAGTAATCTGTTTCAGATTTAAAGCTGTGCTGCTTCCTTGACAAAAGTCTGGGGGTTTTTTAATAAAAAAAATGCTTTGAGTGTGTGTAATTCTCCTCCGAATGTGTAACAGTCATGAGATGCTAGTCCATCACATGATGTGTGCTAATACTGAAGTCCATGCATTTATAACTTTTTCTGTTTTTCTACAGTTTCCAAATAAAACGGTTGCACATGTTGCTTGCAATATGCTTAATATGCTGATTCATTATGTACAGAGGCTACAAATGTACCAAGCAGATTCACCATTAAAAATTATTCAGGTAAGTATAAACATGAAGAAAAAATGGAACTTTAGCTTTATAATCCTCGCTTTAGAAATATGAAGTAAAATATTTTTCAAATGGTCAAAGTCAGGTTTTTTTGCCATGCAGATTTTCAGTTGTCCGAAAACACCCAAATGAGGGGTGTTTTGTTTATAATTCTTCATTTGGAGTGTAGGTGATGGTAAATGTGGGGGGAAAGCTAAAGGAATGAAATGAAACAAGATTTAACTTTATTATACAGTGGTACCTCGGGTTACAGGCGTTTCAGGTTACAGACGCTTCAGATTACAGACTACGCTAACCCAGAAATAGTACCTCGGGTTAAGAACTTTGCTTCAGGATGAGAACAGAAATCGCGCGGCAGCGGGAGACCCCATTTGCTAAAGTGGTACCTCAGGTTAAGAACGGTTTCAGGTTAAGAACGGTTTCAGGTTAAGAACGAACCTCTAGAACGAATTAACTTCTTAACCTGCGGTACCGCTGTACAGTATATATTATTGAAATGTAACCTACCTCCACAGACGGTGCCAGTATCCTTCAGAATACCAGTTGGTGGAAACCACAGGAGAGGAGAGACCACAGAACTATATGCAACATGTAATTCTGCCCTAGGGTGCAATGTTGCTGCAGGATAACCAGTAGCACATTGTGTCTTCTTTCTAAAGGCAATTCCACAATCTTGAAGTATCAGACAAGAAGTAACAGATCCTTTCTATCCAGATCTCCTAGAGCAGGCATGTCCAAAGTCCGTTTTGGTGGCCTAATCAGGCAGTTTATTTCCTGGGGTAAACATGAGTTTGACCAAACTGCGGGAGGCGGTGGAAGACAGGAGTGCCTGGCGTGCTATGGTCTATGGGGTCACGAAGGGTCGGACACGACTAAACGACTAAACAACAAACAACAAATGTTATCATCTTGTAAAAGTTGTTCTTATCAGCACCGAAGCTTTGGGAATGAACATGTGAACACCTAAATGGTATATTTGTGTTCAATCTCCCTTTTCATAAGCAGTTTTGTTTGGCTCTTTGGCTTCCTTAAATCACTCTTTCTGTATATTCATCAGCACTTCCTGTATCCTCATTGCCACTTTGAATACTAATAACATAGAGCTCCTTCCAGGAAAACCTAAATAGATGCTAAGCAATATGGCCTCAATCCAATGTCTGTGCCCTACATTATCATATTTAAATCCTGATCAATTTGATGGGGCATGGAATAGTTTTTCTTAACGTAACTGTTGGTGCACACGGAGAATAGCAGGCTCAGCTACTATGCAGCCTGCCAGTGTGGGTGCAGCCAGGATTTACGTTGGGGGTAGGCAGGACACCCACCTGTCACCATCCTCTGTCTGCCTTTAGTCTAGCAGATTTGGAATGAAATGTCTCAACAACAGTTGTTTTAAATTACTCTCTTTTGCCCCCAAGTGCGCAGAAAAATCTGCCAAAATCTTTCTACAATTTCTACTTTTAGTTAAGCATTTTTATTTACTTGATTTGGGGGGGGGGGGCTGCTTGATTTAAATATATATATATATATATATATATATATATATATATATATATATATTTGTAAAGTGCTTTGAGGTTTCTTTGTTTGTTACAATCAAGCAGTGTATAAATTTTATAAATAAATGATAAGAAACACACTGTTACGGCCACCTACTCTAATGGCCTCACATTTTAAATCTCACCCAAAAGAGAAATATGAAGCAGGTGCCATAACAGAATGCAATTTTTTTTTTGAAAAATAAAGTATCTCACTGGTAGAAACAGATAAATATGTTTGGGCACAATAACATGCATGAGAAAGGAATATTTCAATATATTTCAGTGAAGTGCAACGGATTTTGCTCCAAGCAATTGAAGGCAATAAAATAAAGCAAACACCAATTCTAAGTGCATGCTAAAATCAAGGGAACTGACTTCTGAGCAAATGTGGTTAAAGATCAATTCTGCCAGTACTGATAGCAGCAACTATTAAAGGCTTCGATTCTGGAATTACTCAGGCTCTTAAGCAGCTTCACAACTGCAGCCTAAGACTTCAAAGAGCTTAACAAATGACTAGCTAAGTGATGGTGGAGTGGGAACACTCTGAATTGGAACAAACACTGTTGCCTTGTCTGTACTAATGTAATAAGTATAACAGCTGAAAAATAACAATTTGCATTGATTAATTTACTTGCAAGGACAGCCATCATAAATCCCTACACAATAGACATTTTCTATACCCCAGTAAACTAAAATGAAAAGTGGGAATAGACCGATGTGTAAAATTATGGGTAGTATAATGAAGGTGAAACTTTCTCATCTTGATACTGGATCCCAGGGTCATCCAGTGAAGCTGTATTCTGGGGGGTTCAGGATAGACAAAAGGAAGTACACAGTGCAAGTGGAAGTCACTTCCACAAAATGTATTGATGGCCAGCAACTGTTAGACAAATTCAGGGATGCCATGACTTATCAGTGGTTACTAGTCATGGCAGGTGTGTTCTACCTCCATTTTGGTCAAGGCCTTATGTCTCTGCAGACCAACTGGTTGGCCAGTGTAGGAAACAGATAACTGGACTATATCAGTAGGCTTTGAGTTTGAACCATCAGGGTTCTCACATTCTTCTGTTCTTAATGTGGAAATGTATTTAAATATAGTGACCCGATATAGTGATCAAAAGGCAAATGACTTCATAGGAGGATTTAAACATCTTGAAGTAAACTGTTATTTTGATAGATTTAATATGTTTTGGTATGTATTCATTGTATGTATATCATTATTTCTTTGCTACACTACTCTGAAGAGTAATGGGACATTCTCATGACACTTGGAACCAAAGTGTTGGTTGCAGGGGACGGGGTTAGTTCTGTTTCAATTAGTTTGTCTGTCTGTTTATTATAGTGGTTCTGGGTATGTTTGTTTGTGGAGGGAAGTATAACAGTGTAATGCAATTGTATCAGTTTATTTTATTCAGTACATAACTTCCTCTGCTTATGTATGTACCGGTATTCTTGAAAACCTAAGAAAAAGTTTTAAAATACAAAGACTTAAAAAAAACTACCAAAAACTGTTTATGCCTGCCAATGGATTAAAGGGTTTATTTAAAGTCTAAAAATGATAGAAATGTTACAGCAAATATTTATGTATTTCCCATAGATCCTGATAGCAACCATCACTCATCTCTTGCCCAGTACAGAAGCTTCTTCTTATGAACAGGACAAGAGGGTATGAATTATGTCATCTTTCTTAAGTATATCGCTGGTCCCAGCCATTTGTTTTCTTTACAATAGAAAGTGGATTGTATCCAGGGTTTTCAAGGGCTGTAGTTGAGAGAATGGAGTGGGATGGCCTATTGCTGGAGTTTTCTGCTCATGTATAGTGTGGATACCATCCAATAGTTATAAAGACTCATTGAAGTGACTGGTTCCTGCAAGAAACTATAACCTTTTTTTTTAGTGTTCAAAACATATACAGACTGCCACATAATGTATCTGTGTTTCTTCTTTGTCTAGCAAAGTATTAGGTAGCCTTCCATTCAAAGTTAAAAGTGTTGTGCTGAACTCTCCTAATGACACTCAAATAGATGACGTTTTAGTGTGTTCATGCCATGTACGTTTGGCGTATATGCCCCCCCCCCAAAACAGTTGGACATAATATACAAAGTACTGTGCTACTATTGAGCTAGATTAATGCTGAGACTAAGAAAGGAAGGAGGAAAACAGAGAGTAAGCGGATTCCTCTTTATCATAGCTGCCAAGTTCCGGTCTGAGAAATAAGGGACTGGACCAGAAGTGGCAGACCGGAAGTAGCGCTGCTGCCTTTTTGGAACTGGGCGGAGCATGCTCAGAAGCTACTTTTGATGCTGCTCTGCCCTGTTCCAAAATGGCCACCGCACCAGAAGTCACGCTGCAGCCATTTTGGAACTGGGCAAAGCAGCATCAAAAGTAGCTTCTGAGCATGCTCCGCCCAGTTCCAAAATGGCCGCCGCGTCAGAATAAACCGGGGAAAAACAAAAAAATCCGTTTTTCCGGCTGGGGACAGCTGGAAAAACGGGGGTTTCCCGGGGAATACGGGAGACTTGGCAGCTATGCTCTTTATGGTTAGCTGTAATTTAGAAATCCTTCTGTTGCAGCTGGTGGTCTCTCTACTTCTCTGTCTGTTGGACTGGATAATGGCATTGCCTTTAAAGACACTGTTGCAACCTGTTCACACTTCAGGATCTGAAAATGATAAAATGGAAAAATCTGTTCTCAATTGCATATATAAGGTACCTGCTGCTGCTCTCCCCCCCCCCTTTCCCCTGCTTTGATTTATGGTGTAGGTGTGTTACTATTTATTTAATCTTTAAAGTTTTTACTAACAACGTAAGAAGAATAAAAGGGTTGGAAGAAGCAAGCAAAACAGATTAACAATACCAAACAGATATGCAGCTTCAGAAGACTGTCACATAAAAAGACAATCCTTCCAAGAACCAACCTCCTAGCCATGAAAGGGTTTGAATATGAAAAAGAGCACTTCAGATAAACAGTAAAATTTCCCTCAGTGGTCATAATCAGATGACCATTCCGTATGTAACTGCATACTGCAGCCTTGTTCCTCTCTTCATACAAACCAGGGGGAAGTCTGAACTGGGAAACTATGGTTAATGGCTCCCTAACAAACCATGGTTTATTGTTGACTTCATATCCTTGTTTGTTTAGAAGCTGTTGAATATAGTATCCCACTTTGGAATTAATGGGAGATGGTTTGTTCACTTACTTAATGGGAGATGGTTTGTTCACTTACTTGCACAAAGGGAGGAGAGAAGTGGCTGCATGTGGGCTTCATATCTCTGTTTATGAAGAGCATTTTGAAAATCTAAGCACATGCAATTGGGGTAGAATAATTGTCAGTACCTATAGTACATATCACAATAGTGAAATGTCTTTTTAAAGTGTGTATTTTAAATTACATCTAATGGCAGACCTGTGAAACATCATAGTAAAAACAGAAATTTGGAGCATTTAAAAAGACCTCCATGGTCCTATCAGGGTATTTAATTTGGCTTCCTAAGAATATTATAGGTTTGTTATGGCCTTTCCTCCCATTCAGATGAAACTGATGACAGCTTTCCATGTTTGTTTTTGTACTTCCAGCAAAGCATCTCACACTAACTACTGTGTCCAATCTGTTTATTTTTATTTCTTTTGTTTGATTGATTTCTTGATACTTTTATGTTAAACTTCATTTTTATTCTTAGGTCCTCCATGGGTGTGTTTATGGATCTCAGTGCTTCAGCAACCCCAAATATTTTCCTGTGAGCCTATCTGATTTGGCATCTTCTGATTATGATCCTTTTATGCATTTGGAAAGTTTGAAGGAGCCAGAGCCATTACATTCTCCAGATTCAGAACGGTCTTCAAAACTCCAGCCAGTCACAGAAGGTCTGTTAGCCTTGATGAACACCTCCCTTTGACCAATTAATGTAGATTTCCAATACTAAAGTGTCTGAAGTGTGGATTTTATATTGCATCTAATGTCATTATAATCTCTAGATAGTGCTAAATCAATGTGGAATAAATAAGTGTAATTTTGAGCAATTGCAACTCTGTTTACTAAAATACGTACATAAAAATCCATTTAATAATGGGTCCTTTTGCCCTCTGTGCAACATTGCAAACAACTAGCATTATGTATATATTTTTTTGTTTTAGAGGAATTATCTTAATCTTTCCCAAACAACCAGATACAGAATAGTTGAGTTACGATAAGAGCAATTTAATATAAAGTTGACATTTTGTTTTATATTCGTAAAGAAATGTTTTTTTGTGAACCTTCATTGTTTCCTGAAGAGCTTTCCATGTTAGGAGTATTTTTTTTCCTCAGTAAACATAGCACCTTGAAATAAAGGTTGCAAGAAGTTTTAAGCTGAATTTTTTTTCTTTTAGCAAATATCAAATGGTCCTGGCGGACAGAAATTTGGAAAAGATAGGCTTTAATACTGATACCAAATATTCTGTGTAGTGTCATTCTCCTCCTGTATTAAGCTGTTCCCTTTAGGCTTCCTTAGTGGCATTAAGGACTAGATAAATGCAGAACCTTTTTGTAGCAGCTGTGTGCTAACAGCAGGTGATTTTGTGGTCTGTAGTGACTCCGTGCTGTTTTTTTTATGTGGAGAAAATGGCTAATCATTGTGCCCTTGTCTAAGGCATGCTTCATCATCTTCAAGTACTTTTTTGGCCAAAGAATTCTGAACACAGAGCTGTCCTCTAATAAGCTCAGTATTGGATTGAACAAATCTGATTTGAGAACTATTGGCAGGAGGAGCGGTAATTATTAAATTTACTGAAGAATGAAGCAAGGTACTGTAGTTGGCTTTTTGTCAAATGGCTGTGGTCTTATTAGCAAAGAGTAATCATCTGCAGGGTCAGAATGAAAGAAACATCGAAGGATTCATTCTGCCCTAATTACAGTTTCACCTATACATATTATGCAAAGCTAATATTTAAAGTATTTGCCAAAATTAACTTCCCCTACATGTTCCATTGCAAGTGTAGAGAATTGCAGTAGCTTTTTGTGCCTTTCTGCTTTTGTATACTATAATAATGTGTAATTATGGGTTTGCAGCAAATGCTGTGTGATTTGTTTAATCTGGCAATTTGAAAAGACAACCTTGAATAGCTCCCCCTCCCACTCTTTAAATGAATGTCTCATGCACAAAACCTTAGCATTGCTATCCTTCATTTGTACATTTCCCCACAGGACTAATGCTTCTGGTTTCTTGTTAAAGTCCTAAATTTATGTATGTGGTGTTGTTTTATATAAGGTAGTCTAACTTTTTCCATTTAAAATAATTTTCAAGGAAATTGGGTCAGATTAATGAGCTACTGTTCCATGGATTTCTGTTCCATGGATTTTAGTGCTGGTTTAGCAGTATTAAATATTAAGGATGATATCCAACATTACTCATGCTCAGAGCGCACCCATTGAAATCAATAGACTTCTTACACAAGTCCATTGATTTCAATAGGTCTCGTCTGAGTATGTCTCATATTAGATATCACCTAAGTATTTTTCACTATTCCCCATCAATCTGTAGTTCCTGAAACTCTTAAGAGTGATTGAGAAAAGAAAGCTTTAAGTACTCAGGGCTAAAATCATGTCAGAAAGCAAGACCCAACCCTAGATGTTTGGAGGCTCACAATGGAGCCCTGGCTCTTTGTTTTCCCCTCTTTCTGGTCAGCCCTTCTCCCCCCACCCTTATTTTTACCGTAGCTGCCTGGTGTGACTGACCATTTACTGGGTCCATCAGGGCATCAATTGTTGCAATTGCTGGACAACAGAAATGTATGATTCTGAAACACATCCTGGATATGTGGCAATAGTGGCTAGGTACAGGGCTTTGAACCAGTTCAACACCCCAGATGTCCAATATATGTCTTGTTGACTCTATGATAGCTCAGTCCCAAGACATCCCAGTTGATGCAAGCCCACTGGGATTTCCAACATTCAGTAATAGAAGAAGATGTCATGAAAGAGAGAGATCCAGTCTCATTTCTCTTTTCAATATAGCACTTCCTTGCCTGTAGGAGACTGAGCTTTGGTACGGATTTCAGGCATATGGAAAGGTAGTTTGCTGCATTTCCAATAAACTGAGGTACATTATAGGATACTAAAGCTGAAGAATCCAAGGCAGTAGGCATCCTAGTTTGGATTTGTCATCACCTCCCTGTGTCTGTCTACTTTCCTTGATGCTTGGATCATAGCTGTCAACTTCTCCCCTTTCTTAAGGGAAATTCCCTTATGCTGAATAGGCTTCCTCATGAGAAAAGGGAAAACTTGACAGCTATGGCTTGGATGCTTGTACTGTATCTGCTTTATCTTATGCAGAAAGTGTTCCAGGACAAAAGCTCTTGTAATGCAGAGTGCTTTGAGAGGCACTACTCTGAAATTTCAGCTACCCTGTTTTTCTACAAAACGGGCAAGTGGACATGGTGACAAATAGAAGGAAGAGCTTTAGTAGGTGTACTAAGTGAAGCATACTGTTGCTTCTTCCAGATGAGTATGCCTTGAAACCCAAGAATAACTGTTAAGAACTCATTGAAACCCAGTAACAGGTATATTGAATCCCATGGTGCGATAGACATGTGAAACTCTAGGAGTTAATATCAGCGAAAAGGATGGAACAGCAGCAGCAGAGCTGGTCCCACCATGAAACGTGCTGCCTCAAGCAGTAAATTTCAGCCACCCTTGAAAGGATAGCAGATTGTCAGTTACTAAACTGGCAAGTACATTTCATTTGAATTGTCCTCCAGCTTCAGAGATGCACAAGTCTTCTTTAACAGAAAGGCTTGTGCACATCTGCTTTTGAGCCCTTGCTACCTTTTAACTACGTGAATAAGAACATACGTACTTTGCATCTGCCTGTCATTCTACCTGATAGTAAATCAAATCATACTACTCATGATACATGCATGGCAGAAGATTCATTAAGCAGTTTGAGTCTGCTGGTGGTTAATGGCAAAAATGTAACAGGTGTCTACTCAGAAGAGGCACAGCAATCCAAACCCCTGATTGGTGTGGGTTAGATAAGGTGGAGGTATCAGTCCACCCAACCCTGTCCAGATCTGCCAGCCTCCGTTGGAAGGGACGGGGTGTGGCGGACTTCACTGCTATTGAGGAAACCCCACCTGTGCAGAGTGCTCCAGTGCGCCCAAATAAACAGCAAGCAGGAGCCACTTTGGAGGGGTTGTTGTGCTGCTTGTTGTGCTGCTGTCATGCTTTCTGGATAGCACAAATAGATGCAGGGAGCTGCTCCATTAAGTCTCTAAACTTGATGGGCCTTATCCCCAAGTAAATGGGCATAGAACTGAATTCTAAGTGTAGGGCTATGCTGTTTTTACCCTCCTGTTTTCTTTTACTGGGTGCCTTTCAGTGTTGCTTTCTGTAATTTTTTGCGTGTTTCTGCTGTGTATGTTGGGATTGTCTTTTTTTTGAGTGTGCTCGGTTATTTTTAATGTTACATAAAATGTAATATTTTATAACTTTAAATTATAAAAATTATAAAAAATTAAATAGCCAGCACTGAGGAAGACTCCTGGCACCTTTATTTTCATCATATATTAATGGGCTTTAAGCACTTTTAAAATCCAAAAGTTATAGAAACTTATTATAACTGATGCCAGTCATACATAGGAGTAAATGGTATGAATAGCACTATGCCAGTGCAGATGTAGTGAGAAGACAGTGAGCAATTAAGCAGTGTGGGGAAAAGAGGGTTGGGTGACTGAGCTGCCTCTCAGTGTCACTGTCAACCAGAGTCTCGGAGATAGTTACTCCCTGGTTTTTAACATTTAGCCCTTAACAGTGTTTGCTGTACCCCAGGTAGTGTGGTTGCTGACCTTGAGCCAGACATCTTGGAGAGTGAAGTCAAATGGGCCTTAGAAAGGACTGCTAATAACAAGGCCAGTGGAAGTGATGATATTCCAGCTGAACTATTTAAAATTTTAAAAGATGATGCTGTTAAGGTGCTACACCCAATATGCCAGCAAGTTTGGAAAACTCAGCAATGGGCAGAGGATTGGAGAAGATCGGTCTACATCCCAATTCCAAAGAAGGGCAGTGCCAAAGAATGCTCCAACTACCGCACAATTGCGCTCATTTCACACGCTAGCAAGGTTATGCTTAAAATTCTACAAGGCAGGCTTAGGCAGTATGTGGACCGAGAACTCCCCGAAGTGCAAGCTGGATTTCGAATGCGCAGAGGAACCAGAGACCAAATAGCAAACATGCGCTGGATTATGGAGAAAGCTAGAGAGTTCCAGAAAAACATCTACTTCTGCTTCATTGACTATGCAAAAGCCTTTGACTGTGTCGACCACAGCAAACTATGGCAAGTTCTTAAAGAAATGGGAGTGCCAGATCACCTCATCTGTCTCCTGAGAAATCTCTATATGGGACAAGAAGCTACAGTTAGAACTGGATATGGAACAACTGATTGGTTCAAAATTGGGAAAGGAGTATGACAAGGTTGTATATTGTCTCCCTGCTTATTTAACTTATATGCAGAATTCATCATGCGAAAGGCTGGACTAGCTGAATCCCAAGGCGGAATTAAGATTGCCGGAAGAAATATCAACAACCTCAGATATGCAGATGACACAACCTTGATGGCAGAAAGTGAGGAGGAATTAAAGAACCTTTTAATGAGGGTGAAAGAGGAGAGCGCAAAATATGGTCTGAAGCTCAACATCAAAAAAACCAAGATCATGGCCACTGGTCCCATCACCTCCTGGCAAATAGAAGGGGAAGAAATGGAGGCAGTGAGAGATTTTACTTTCTTGGGCTCCTTGATCACTGCAGATGGTGACAGCAGTCACGAAATTAAAAGACACCTGCTTCTTGGGAGAAAAGCAATGACAAACCTAGACAGCATCTTAAAAAGCAGAGACATCACCTTGCCTACAAAGGTCCGTATAGTTAAAGCTATGGTTTTCCCAGTAGTGATGTATGGAAGTGAGAGCTGGACCATAAAGAAGGCTGATCGCCGAAGAATTGATGCTTTTGAAATTATGGTGCTGGAGGAGACTCTTGAGAGTCCCATGGACTGCAAGAAGATCAAACCTTTCCATTCTGAAGGAAATCAGCCCTGAGTGCTCACTGGAAGGACAGATCGTGAAGCTGAGGCTCCAATACTTTGGCCACCTCATGAGAAGAGAAGACTCCCTGGAAAAGAACCTGATGCTGGGAAAGATTGAGGGCACTAGGAGAAGGGGACGACAGAGGACGAGATGGTTGGAATGTGTTCTCGAAGCTACGAACATGAGTTTGACCAAACTTCGGGATGCAGTGCAAGACAGGAGTGCCTGGCGTGCTATGGTCCATGAGGTCACGAAGAGTCGGAAACGACTAAACAACAACAAACAACAAAGTGTTTGCTGTCTCTCTGAGCTGCACTTTTTTAAAAAATCAGTGGGTGACATCTGAAGAACAGAGATCTCCAGGAACCACCCCAAGTACATAGTTTCCATTGATTGAAACCAGTGCTTAAAATGGAAAAGAAAAGAATCATAGAATTGGCTTGACAATTGTGCCTTTCTGTCATCCAAGTGAGGTTTTGGTCTTACCACCTTATAATAGTTTGACCTCAGGATATATATATGGACAGAGATGAGTCTCCTGAGGAAGGGATGGAGATAGCAACTTGCTTAATCAAATTCTGAATAACCTTGTATACTCAATTGAAAAGTAAAATTGAAAAGTAAAAATCAGATGGACTCATGAAGCTGTCATGCATTGACAATATGCACAAACTGCACAAATAAAGCAAGAAACCTTGTTGCAATTTGCCACCCATAGTTTTTGGAAATTATCATTGGAGAAAATCAACAAGATCAGGGGTCCCCAGACTTACCGCGCTTCGGGCCGGAGCCCGAAGCGCCGATTCCGCAGCGGGGCGGGGGAGCACGCAGGAGCGTGTGCCCATGCGCCTCTGCACACACTATTTCCGGCGCACTTCCGGGTCGCCGGAGCACCAGAAATTGCTTGTGCGCATGCGCACAGGCCCCCTCCAACTGGGAAGTGAACCGGAAATGATGCTTGCGCATATGCACAAGCTATTTCCGGTGCTCCAGCGACCCAGAAGTGTGCCGACGCGCTGTGCTGCGCTGCTAAGAGCAGGCGGCGGGGGGCGCCATGGGCCGGATAAATCAGTCCATCGGGCTGTATCTGGCCCACTGGCCATAATCTGGGGACCTCTGAACAAGAGGTCTGCTATTAGAATGTACATAAAAATGGAAGTATGGGCAGTGCTTTTCAAGGCACCATGCATTTGGATTCAAGGGTTCAAACAGCTGTTTGTGAAACCTAGAAGTGTACCATTAGTATAATCTCTGTGTTACAGTTAATTGTTAAATTCAAATATCTTACATCGGAGTAAGCAACATGGAGCGCTCCAGCTGTTTTTTACTACAACTCCCATCAACCTCAGCCAGGGATGATGGGAGTTGTAGTCCATAGATTCTGGAGAGTATCAAATTGGTTACTCCTGCTTAAATGTTTGACAAAGTTTTAAATTAAAATTTCCAAAAAGTGGGAATTGCTTGGCATAACCTTATCTGAATCCATAGGAGCACATGCATGCAGTGTCCCTTCAGCAATATTAAAATCCTGTGAATCAGCTGTTTGTCAGGGACAAGAGCTGAATCCAGGTCCCACTCCTCCTCCTGAACTCTCTGCACAAAGCCTCAGCTGTTTTATTTGTGTGCAGAATCTTTTCGGAATGATTCCCCAACTCTCTGAAAGCGATTTGCAGGAATGCTGGGGGCTACCGTAAGGAAAAGAAGCATTCTTTGGTACAGCTCCAGCTGAGAGCCTCCTTCCCTCTAGCTAACAACTATCATTACTGAGGCCATCGGAGGGAAAGGATGAAGAAGCCCCTCTGTTGTTCTTAGATAATTCTCCATGGCCTCTTGGATTACTGTGTGTTGTGTAGATGGGAAGGGCTCTGGATAACAGAAAGTCAGTTAGTCTAAACACTGGCTAAGAAAGTGCTGTTGAAATTCCAAAATGTTTCCATCCATTAGAATAAAGTTACATAGACTGAGACATCAGAATATTCCTGGAGGGAGGTGGAGCCAGGGTAGGGTGACCTAGGTGCCAAAAACAATATTGGTATGTAGGCATGGCAGAATGGTTCACAGGTAGATGGGTAAAAGGAAGGTCACTGGGGGTCTTTACTAGAAGCATTGCCTGGTGGGTTGTTCTGTAAATTATATGGAAGCATAATGTCCCTGCTTTTGTGTATAAAGTGAATTATCCTGCTATGTCAAGGCAGCCCTGTTTAGGGAAGCTTTTAATGTTTGATGGATTTCTGTATTTTAGAATTTCTGTTTTTTTGGAAGCCGCCCAGAGTGGCTGGGGGAACCCGGCCAGATGGGCGGGGTATAAATAATAAATTATTATTATTATTATTATTATTATTATTATTATTATTATTATTATTATTATGTATAGGAAACTAATTCTCTTTTCTCTATCTCTTTGGGAGGGCTTTGCCCTGAAGGGCAACATATAAAGTCATTAAACAATAAAATAATAGAATTTGGTCTCTGTATAAATAACATTGTTTTCATCACATCAGTAGTTTAATAATCATTTAGATGCATTTTTTATGGTCATCTAAATAGGCATTGTATGGAACCTTTGGGAAATGGTCTGGTGCCATTAAAAGTCTTCTGCAAGTGGATGGTACCAGCAGAGTGATATTCTGAAGCGTTAGGAGCGTTGCAGGAAAACATGTCTTGTGGCACCTTAAAGATCGCTCAATTTATTACGGCATAAGACTTCATGGGAAAGAGTCCATTTCATCAGATATTTGAAATGTTATCCTGAGTTGCTGGTGGTGCAAGTGTGGGCACGGTAAAAGCAAAAGCAGGCATCAGTGCAAGGCATCAAGCCTATCAGGTGCACCTGCACTGCCCCAACTTCACTGCCCCTCTGCCCCACCCCTGTCCTGGTATGTGGCAGTGGTGCTGCTGCCAGGAGGCTGCCGCTTTACCACACCACCCATTCCTAAGCCAGAAGGAAAGGAAATGTAGAGAGAACAGACGGTGATAATTACGCTACATGTATTAACCGTGACCATTCCCAAAGTTGTGTTGTCATAACACAAACATCCTGGCAATTGAAATTGGCTCGGGTGAGAGACCAGCTGCCATTTGGCGCTTCATTTCCTCGAACTGTTTCTATTCCAACCAACCATTATAAGAACAGCTATGTAACTTTAAGAATTGGGGCGTGGATTTTCTCTCTCTCTCCATTCCATTCTCTTTTTGTGCTGTGCATTTTCAGTTGTAATCCTTGAGCAGGGACTGAGTATGGTATTTAGTAAAGTTTAGGCACTTCTGAAATGATAAATAATAACAGCATCATTGACATAACACTGCCTGTTTTGCATTTATTGTTTGCCACAGAAATCCTAAGACTGGATCATCGAAGTGTTTCTTTTCTTCTTTGTTCCTGTTGCTTGAGAGTGCACATGATCCCAAGGGGAATGTGTTTTTCACTGTGATTGTTCTCTGGTTTCACGCAGGTCATCTCAGAACTCCTCGGACTGAAATGTTTCCTTTTCTGCATAACCAGCATTTTTTTTAAAAAAAAATCTATATAACTTAATCTATTGCCCTTTGTTTTTCAGTAAAATCTCATATGCAACAAGGACTGATCTCTGTGGCAGCTCGCACTGTGATCACTCATTTGGTAAACCATTTAGGCCATTATCCCATGAGTGGAGGACCTGCTATGCTCACGAGTCAAGTGTGTGAAAACAACGACAATCCTTACAGTGAAAGCCTTGAACTTTCTCCTGAGCTCTTTGAGAATCCCAACCTGCAGTTCTTTGTGTTAAACAGAACAACTTTAGTTTCCTGTATACAAATCCGAGCAGAAGAAAACATGCCTGGAGGCGGTTTGTCTGCTGGGCTTGCATCAGCTAATTCAAATGTTAGAATTATAGTGCGTGATCTCTCTGGCAAATATTCCTGGGATTCTGCCATTCTGTATGGACCTCCACCTCTTTGTGGTTTATCTGAACCAACTTCTTTTGTCCTCTCACTACCCCATCAAGAGAATCCAGAAGATGTGTCAGAACCTACTGTGTATGTAGAAGAAGTATGCGTAAAGGATGGAATTGCACTCCAGGTAAAAAAAAGATGTAGAGAGACTGTACCAACATGGGACACAATTAGGGACGAAGAGGATGTCCTTGATGAGCTCTTGCAATATGTAGGAATCACTAGCCCGGAGTGCTTACAGAGGACAGGTGTATCGCTCAATGTTCCTGCCCTTCAACCTCTGTGTGTTTCAGAGAAGCAGGAACATGATGTAATTAATGCAATCCTTAAGCAACATACGGAAGAGAGAGATTTTGTTGAAAAGCACTTCAATGACTTAAATATGAAGGCTATGGAGCAGGATGAGCCAACTCCACAGAAGCCCTCTTCATCATTTTACTATTGCAGATTGCTTCTTAGTATTCTGGGAATGAATTCTTGGGATAAAAGGTAAAAAGATAACATTATTCACTGTTAAAGACTAGTTACTCATTCGTTTGTACTGTTCAGAACTGAAGTTGACGTTATAAGAGAAACGTGGTGGCTGCTGAAAAGAGCAGCAGCACATTTGTTCTCCTCAACTAATACAGAGCATCACTTCCCTGACCCCACCGACTTTTCCCATGCTAATGAGCAAGGGTAGCGTAAATCAAAGACGGCATGTTTTGTATTATGAGAGGTTACCTTGGGGCGGGGGCTGCTGGGCGGAGAAGGAGAAGGAGATACAGGGCTGCCTTTTTTTGAAGTACTGTAGCCTCATAATGTCTTAAGAAGAAAACAGAAATGCGTTGCAGGATGAGACCAAAGTCCTATCTATTCTGGCATCTTGTTTCACACAGTGGTCAACCGATCTGGGCATGAGGACCTTCTGCTGCTGCTATTCTCCAGCAACTGCTGCCTCTGATTCTGGACGGAGCATAATGGCCGTCATGCCTAGTAGCCACTGATAGCATTTTCCTCCATTAATTTATTTAATCTCCTTTTAAAGGTATCTTAAGTTGTGACCATCACCACAGTTGTCGCATTAAAATTTAACTGTGTTTTGTCTTGTTAAAGGGCAGCTTATAATTGCTTTTAGTGATATTAAATGTTCTGACAATGCTTAATTTAGTTAAGTGTTCTGATAAACTTGCAACAGACTGGCAGAAAATCATTTTCATGCCTCCCTATAGACAGCAGAGGAAGGAAGATCATTTTGCTTTTTGTGTTGCACTGATTCCCCCCTCACAGAGTTTGGTTAGGATTTATATAGAGGACTGCCTTCTTTGTTCTTAGTCTGAACTCCTATATGGCACCTTTAACATATTTTATTCTTAGTCAAGACTGATCGTATTTCAAAGTTTGGGTCAGCAGTTTGTTTTTATGGTCATTATTTTTAAGGAGGGGTTATGTGTTAGCTTCTGGAACAATATGTAAAATCATGGCATAAGAAAATTTTGCAGACTGTTCCTTGAATGCAGAAATCACACAGCAGACAAAAAACAGCCATTTCTTCTGTTTGATTTATAGTTATCTTGACTATGAATCAAGAGCTAATAAACATTTTAAAGCATTTTTTCCATTTACAATTATGTACTTTTGCATAGGTTCCAAAATGAAAGAGTTTTACTACAGTTAGCAGATACTTAATTAAACCATCTATTAAACCATCTATTGTGGACAATATTTCCCTGGGGGATCA